>NW_028146166.1:0-26950 GCF_977016875.1 Pavona decussata
CCTTTACCGTAACTAATGGCCACCATTAATCTTAAAACGCGACCTCCACTCCCCTCTTTCCCCTCTTTGCATCCTTTAGCTGTGCATCCCTGAATAAGCCCTTCGCACGCTCTCCTCCATACTCTCCCTTGTGGCGTTCTAGCTTGATCCGCCAGATTTCTTTTATAATAGAAACTGACACCATCCAAATAGAAAGCAACCGTATTGCACCAAATATCCCGAGAGTGGTTATTTTTATGTTCTTTGCAAAGTGAACACATTGACGCATGTCATCCTCGGACATCAAGCCTTTTTACGCGCCTGCAGGTAGTGGTAGCCTTCCTTGTGCAGAAAACGCCAAACGGTCCTGCTGCTTACTTCATTAGGCTTTAGACCAGCCCGCTCCTTAATCTTACTGGAAGAAAAATGTCCGTCCTCTTTTCGTAGCGCTCGCAAACAGCGAATAATTTTTCTCTGGTCACGCGCGCACAACTTGCTCGGAGGTCCTCCTGCGCGTATAAACGGGACCGGTCTGTTTCACGGATATGAACTCGTCTCGAATTCTGTATACCGATGCAAGTGAAATGTTGCATTGTTTCAGTATCTCTACGGCTGGTAATATCTTCTGCCGCGCCAAATATGCAATATACGCCTTTCTTTGCGAGTCAATGGCGCTCGTAAAAACCATTGTATAACTGGCGAGCTGATGAGATAATGCATCTCTTTGCGTTACAAATTAATTACAACCATTATCTCCGCGAATTAGAACCAATTAACGGCAATATTCCTGGACGTTAATTAGTACCCAATGTCCAATTACATATCACCCGACCGGGTTTCTGTGCAGGGTTATATCTCTGTTTTTAAACAATTTGTCTGTTTTACAATCGTGGACAATTCTCGTTAAGAAATCTGAACGCGGCCTACCAAAAACAATTATTTCCTATTCCTCCCTCGAATTTCTACAAGTTCCTTCTCCCTCCCCCCCCTCCCCTATACAATGTTGATTTGGGAAATGCTGATTGCCGTGAAACTGTTCGTGACCCACCAAACAACATTGAGTTGGGGGAGGGGGGCGGGGAAAATATGGTCGTTCGATTGTTTACTTGTCAAAACGCTTGGAAGGGTACGTTTTCTTAACCGTTTTGTCCACGATTGTGTCAGCCAATTTTTTTCCATTTCCTCAGAACTCAAAAAGTTTGAACTTCCCGGGAGCCGTGGATAGACACACCGGTCGGTGTTCTCTAAGTTACGCGTACGTTAACGTCAGTGTTTTATTTAGCAGAGATGTAACAAGCCAAAAATAGATCATGCCGGTCGTGATATAAACAACTCGCGTGTCGTTCTGGCCACTTGTTTTGCCATTGTTCAGTGAAATTAGTAACCACCAACACTATGGATCTTTTGAAAAGCTATGAAAGTGATGAATCTAGTTCAGAGGAGTCGGGTAAATCGTTATCCGAAGATTCTCTCCTTAGAAGTGACCTACGCAGTGTTTATTTGGTGGCATATAGCCAGGCAGATATTACTAAATTCCCACCCGGGAAAATGTCGCCTCAGCAGTTGTGTACGCATTTTCTCAATTGCAAGGCAAAGGGAGAGTTGTTCAGTGGTGTTGCTGTCGGGGAGAAACATAAGAACGGTGGTGAACATTATCATCTCGCGCTGAAACTGGATCGTAATGAACGCTGGTTATCGGCGAAGGAATTTTATTGAAGGAATTTGGGATTTCAGTTCACTTTTCCAACAAGCATCACAACTATTTCAGCGCGCACCAAAAACTCATTTTGCAAAGGATATTTCCCTGACTGCTGATACTCCAATCTTCTGCACAGGAAAGCGTCCGCTCATGTATATTAAAAATGGCTTAGTAGATGAACGTGAAACGGAAATGATGAATGTGCGTTGGAGAATTTTTTATTTCAATTTTCAATCCCGCGGGAGCAGCAAAGAGAAATCCCGCCATGTGCACGATGTTTGTAAGCCGGCTTATTTGTGGCGAGCCAGACCTAGAATTCGGCATGTAACGATTAACTTGACAGTTTCAAGGCAATGGTGAAATAAAACAACGATTAACACAGGTTTTCAACGGTTAACACCGAATGCTCTTGAAAAGAATAGATAGTCATTTCTTTTAATACAAAACTGCTGTTAATCGTTGTTAATCGTTGAAAGTGCTAAATGTCTTCTTGTTAATCGTATGCAATTAAAGTATTTTGCGTTATTAAGAGTTATATGTAAACAAACGGAAGAAAGGTAGATGTTACGGCAAGAAATGGACACATTTTCTCTTGTAGAATGTATTTGTTGACGTTTGTGACATGCCTGTCACGCACGCTGTACTATGTAACACAATAAAATACTAGCGTGACGTAATCTTCTGATTATTATTTGGTCAGAAAAGACTGCTTTCGTGTCCTGAGTTGCAAGAATAATAAATGTATATTGAATACAAGTATTGATACTTAGTGCGTTGTCCTTTTCCAGTAATAATGGCATCCATACGGCCACCCATAGTGTCTATAATCTTGTCGATTACCTCTGATGGAAAGTTGTACATTGTTCTAATTACCCGTGATGAAAATTCATCGAATGTCTCACGCGTAATGTTTAATTCTACAGCCTGTTTTCTCAGCTTTTTTTAAACAAGATTAAAGAAATTCTCGATAGCATCTATGTCACGGCTGCGAGGCGGAATACATAATTGTTTTGCCCTTTTTATTTTAAGTACTCTTCTAACAAGAGCAGAATTCTGTTCGGTGCGTTGAGTTGTACAAACATGCGAGAACCATTCTTGTCTGCTCTTGCAAACATAGAATCAAATTTTCCATTAACAAAAGAGGCAAATGAACGGCTGTCAGATTATCATATGCATGACACTCAATTACTCCTTTACCGTAACTAATGGCCACCATTAATCTTAAAACGCGACCTCCACTCCCCTCTTTGCATCCTTTAGCTGTGCATCCCTGAATAAGCCCTTCGCACGCTCTCCTCCATACTCTCCCTTGTGGCGTTCTAGCTTGATCCGCCAGATTTCTTTTATAATAGAAACTGACACCATCCAAATAGAAAGCAACCGTATTGCACCAAATATCCCGAGAGTGGTTATTTTTTATATTCTTTGCAAAGTGAACACGTTGACGCATGTCATCCTCGGACATCAAGCCTTTTTTACGCGCCTGCAGGTAGTGGTAGCCTTCCTTGTGCAGAAAACGCCAAACGGTCCTGCTGCTTACTTCATTAGGCTTTAGACCAGCCCGCTCCTTAATCTTACTGGAAGAAAAATGTCCGTCCTCTTTTCGTAGCGCTCGCAAACAGCGAATAATTTTTCTCTGGTCACGCGCGCACAACTTGCTCGGAGGTCCTCCTGCGCGTATAAACGGGACCGGTCTGTTTCACGGATATGAACTCGTCTCGAATTCTGTATACCGATGCAAGTGAAATGTTGCATTGTTTCAGTATCTCTACGGCTGGTAATATCTTCTGCCGCGCCAAATATGCAATATACGCCTTTCTTTGCGAGTCAATGGCGCTCGTAAAAACCATTGTATAACTGGCGAGCTGATGAGATAATGCATCTCTTTGCGTTACAAATTAATTACAACCATTATCTCCGCGAATTAGAACCAATTAACGGCAATATTCCTGGACGTTAATTAGTACCCAATGTCCAATTACATATCACCCGACCGGGTTTCTGTGCAGGGTTATATCTCTGTTTTTAAACAATTTGTCTGTTTTACAATCGTGGACAATTCTCGTTAAGAAATCTGAACGCGGCCTACCAAAAACAATTATTTCCTATTCCTCCCCTCGAATTTCTACAAGTTCCTTCTCCCTCCCCCCCTCCCCCTATACAATGTTGATTTGGGAAATGCTGATTGCCGTGAAACTGTTCGTGACCCACCAAACAACATTGAGTTGGGGGGAGGGGGGCGGGGAAAATATGGTCGTTCGATTGTTTACTTGTCAAAACGCTTGGAAGGGTACGTTTTCTTAACCGTTTTGTCCACGATTGTGTCAGCCAATTTTTTTCCATTTCCTCAGAACTCAAAAAGTTTGAACTTCCCGGGACCCGTGGATAGACACACCGGTCGGTGTTCTCTAAGTTACGCGTACGTTAACGTCAGTGTTTTATTTAGCAGAGATGTAACAAGCCAAAAATAGATCATGCCGGTCGTGATATAAACAACTCGCGTGTCGTTCTGGCCACTTGTTTTGCCATTGTTCAGTGAAATTAGTAACCACCAACACTATGGATCTTTTGAAAAGCTATGAAAGTGATGAATCTAGTTCAGAGGAGTCGGGTAAATCGTTATCCGAAGATTCTCTCCTTAGAAGTGACCTACGCAGTGTTTATTTGGTGGCATTAATAGCCAGGCAGATATTACTAAATTTCCAACCCGGGAAAATGTCGCCTCAGCAGTTGTGTACGCATTTTCTCAATTGCAAGGCAAAGGGAGAGTTGTTCAGTGGTGTTGCTGTCGGGAGAAACATAAGAACGGTGGTGAACATTATCATCTCGCGCTGAAACTGGATCGTAATGAACGCTGGTTATCGGCGAAGGAATTTTTATTGAAGGAATTTGGGATTTCAGTTCACTTTTCCAACAAGCATCACAACTATTTCAGCGCGCACCAAAAACTCATTTTGCAAAGGATATTTCCCTGACTGCTGATACTCCAATCTTCTGCACAGGAAAGTGTCCGCTCATGTATATTAAAAATGGCTTAGTAGATGAACGTGAAACGGAAATGATGAATGTGCGTTGGAGAATTTTTTATTTCAATTTTCAAATCCCGCGGGAGCAGCAAAGAGAAATCCCGCCATGTGCACGATGTTTTGTAAGCCGGCTTATTTGTGGCGAGCCAGACCTAGAATTCGGCATGTAACGATTAACTTGACAGTTTCAAGGCAATGGTGAAATAAAACAACGATTAACACAGGTTTTCAACGGTTAACACCGAATGCTCTTGAAAAGAATAGATAGTCATTTCTTTTAATACAAAACTGCTGTTAATCGTTGTTAATCGTTGAAAGTGCTAAATGTCTTCTTGTTAATCGTATGCAATTAAAGTATTTTGCGTTATTAAGAGTTATATGTAAACAAACGGAAGAAAGGTAGATGTTACGGCAAGAAATGGACACATTTTCTCTTGTAGAATGTATTTGTTGACGTTTGTGACATGCCTGTCACGCACGCTGTACTATGTAACACAATAAAATACTAGCGTGACGTAATCTTCTGATTATTATTTGGTCAGAAAAGACTGCTTTCGTGTCCTGAGTTGCAAGAATAATAAATGTATATTGAATACAAGTATTAATACTTAGTGCGTTGTCCTTTTCCAGTAATAATGGCATCCATACGGCCACCCATAGTGTCTATAATCTTGTCGATTACCTCTGATGGAAAGTTGTACATTGTTCTAATTACCCGTGATGAAAATTCATCGAATGTCTCACGCGTAATGTTTAATTCTACAACCTGTTTTCTCAGCTTTTTTTAAACAAGATTAAAGAAATTCTCGATAGCATCTATGTCACGGCTGCGAGGCGGAATACATAATTGTTTTGCCCTTTTTATTTTAAGTACTCTTCTAACAAGAGCAGAATTCTGGTTCGGTGCGTTGAGTTGTACAAACATGCGAGAACCATTCTTGTCTGCTCTTGCAAACATAGAATCAAATTTTCCATTAACAAAAGAGGCAAATGAACGGCTGTCCAGATTATCATATGCATGACACTCAATTACTCCTTTACCGTAACTAATGGCCACCATTAATCTTAAAACGCGACCTCCACTCCCCTCTTTGCATCCTTTAGCTGTGCATCCCTGAATAAGCCCTTCGCACGCTCTCCTCCATACTCTCCCTTGTGGCGTTCTAGCTTGATCCGCCAGATTTCTTTTATAATAGAAACTGACACCATCCAAATAGAAAGCAACCGTATTGCACCAAATATCCCGAGAGTGGTTATTTTTTATATTCTTTGCAAAGTGAACACGTTGACGCATGTCATCCTCGGACATCAAGCCTTTTTTACGCGCCTGCAGGTAGTGGTAGCCTTCCTTGTGCAGAAAACGCCAAACGGTCCTGCTGCTTACTTCATTAGGCTTTAGACCAGCCCGCTCCTTAATCTTACTGGAAGAAAAATGTCCGTCCTCTTTTCGTAGCGCTCGCAAACAGCGAATAATTTTTCTCTGGTCACAGCGCGCACAACTTGCTCGGAGGTCCTCCTGCGCGTATAAACGGGACCGGTCTGTTTCACGGATATGAACTCGTCTCGAATTCTGTATACCGATGCAAGTGAAATGTTGCATTGTTTCAGTATCTCTACGGCTGGTAATATCTTCTGCCGCGCCAAATATGCAATATACGCCTTTCTTTGCGAGTCAATGGCGCTCGTAAAAACCATTGTATAACTGGCGAGCTGATGAGATAATGCATCTCTTTGCGTTACAAATTAATTACAACCATTATCTCCGCGAATTAGAACCAATTAACGGCAATATTCCTGGACGTTAATTAGTACCCAATGTCCAATTACATATCACCCGACCGGGTTTCTGTGCAGGGTTATATCTCTGTTTTTAAACAATTTGTCTGTTTTACAATCGTGGACAATTCTCGTTAAGAAATCTGAACGCGGCCTACCAAAAACAATTATTTCCTATTCCTCCCCTCGAATTTCTACAAGTTCCTTCTCCCTCCCCCCCTCCCCCTATACAATGTTGATTTGGGAAATGCTGATTGCCGTGAAACTGTTCGTGACCCACCAAACAACATTGAGTTGGGGGGAGGGGGGCGGGGAAAATATGGTCGTTCGATTGTTTACTTGTCAAAACGCTTGGAAGGGTACGTTTTCTTAACCGTTTTGTCCACGATTGTGTCAGCCAATTTTTTTCCATTTCCTCAGAACTCAAAAAGTTTGAACTTCCCGGGACCCGTGGATAGACACACCGGTCGGTGTTCTCTAAGTTACGCGTACGTTAACGTCAGTGTTTTATTTAGCAGAGATGTAACAAGCCAAAAATAGATCATGCCGGTCGTGATATAAACAACTCGCGTGTCGTTCTGGCCACTTGTTTTGCCATTGTTCAGTGAAATTAGTAACCACCAACACTATGGATCTTTTGAAAAGCTATGAAAGTGATGAATCTAGTTCAGAGGAGTCGGGTAAATCGTTATCCGAAGATTCTCTCCTTAGAAGTGACCTACGCAGTGTTTATTTGGTGGCATTAATAGCCAGGCAGATATTACTAAATTTCCAACCCGGGAAAATGTCGCCTCAGCAGTTGTGTACGCATTTTCTCAATTGCAAGCAAAGGGAGAGTTTGTTCAGTGGTGTTGCTGTCGGGAGAAACATAAGAACGGTGGTGAACATTATCATCTCGCGCTGAAACTGGATCGTAATGAACGCTGGTTATCGGCGAAGGAATTTTTATTGAAGGAATTTGGGATTTCAGTTCACTTTTCCAACAAGCATCACAACTATTTCAGCGCGCACCAAAAACTCATTTTGCAAAGGATATTTCCCTGACTGCTGATACTCCAATCTTCTGCACAGGAAAGTGTCCGCTCATGTATATTAAAAATGGCTTAGTAGATGAACGTGAAACGGAAATGATGAATGTGCGTTGGAGAATTTTTTATTTCAATTTTCAAATCCCGCGGGAGCAGCAAAGAGAAATCCCGCCATGTGCACGATGTTTTGTAAGCCGGCTTATTTGTGGCGAGCCAGACCTAGAATTCGGCATGTAACGATTAACTTGACAGTTTCAAGGCAATGGTGAAATAAAACAACGATTAACACAGGTTTTCAACGGTTAACACCGAATGCTCTTGAAAAGAATAGATAGTCATTTCTTTTAATACAAAACTGCTGTTAATCGTTGTTAATCGTTGAAAGTGCTAAATGTCTTCTTGTTAATCGTATGCAATTAAAGTATTTTGCGTTATTAAGAGTTATATGTAAACAAACGGAAGAAAGGTAGATGTTACGGCAAGAAATGGACACATTTTCTCTTGTAGAATGTATTTGTTGACGTTTGTGACATGCCTGTCACGCACGCTGTACTATGTAACACAATAAAATACTAGCGTGACGTAATCTTCTGATTATTATTTGGTCAGAAAAGACTGCTTTCGTGTCCTGAGTTGCAAGAATAATAAATGTATATTGAATACAAGTATTAATACTTAGTGCGTTGTCCTTTTCCAGTAATAATGGCATCCATACGGCCACCCATAGTGTCTATAATCTTGTCGATTACCTCTGATGGAAAGTTGTACATTGTTCTAATTACCCGTGATGAAAATTCATCGAATGTCTCACGCGTTAATGTTTAATTTCTACAACCTGTTTTCTCAGCTTTTTTTAAACAAGATTAAAGAAATTCTCGATAGCATCTATGTCACGGCTGCGAGGGCGGAATACATAATTGTTTGCCCTTTTTATTTTAAGTACTCTTCTAACAAGAGCAGAATTCTGGTTCGGTGCGTTGAGTTGTACAAACATGCGAGAACCATTCTTGTCTGCTCTTGCAAACATAGAATCAAATTTCCATTAACAAAAGAGGCAAATGAACGGCTGTCAGATTATCATATGCATGACACTCAATTACTCCTTTACCGTAACTAATGGCCACCATTAATCTTAAAACGCGACCTCCACTCCCCTCTTTGCATCCTTTAGCTGTGCATCCCTGAATAAGCCCTTCGCACGCTCTCCTCCATACTCTCCCTTGTGGCGTTCTAGCTTGATCCGCCAGATTTCTTTTATAATAGAAACTGACACCATCCAAATAGAAAGCAACCGTATTGCACCAAATATCCCGAGGAGTGGTTATTTTTTATATTCTTTGCAAGTGAACACGTTGACGCATGTCATCCTCGGACATCAAGCCTTTTTTACGCGCCTGCAGGTAGTGGTAGCCTTCCTTGTGCAGAAAACGCCAAACGGTCCTGCTGATTACTTCATTAGGCTTTAGACCAGCCCGCTCCTTAATCTTACTGGAAGAAAAATGTCCGTCCTCTTTTCGTAGCGCTCGCAAACAGCGAATAATTTTTCTCTGGTCACGCGCGCACAACTTGCTCGGAGGTCCTCCTGCGCGTATAAACGGACCGGTCTGTTTCACGGATATGAACTCGTCTCGAATTCTGTATACCGATGCAAGTGAAATGTTGCATTGTTTCAGTATCTCTACGGCTGGTAATATCTTCTGCCGCGCCAAATATGCAATATACGCCTTTCTTGCGAGTCAATGGCGCTCGTAAAAACCATTGTATAACTGGCGAGCTGATGAGATAATGCATCTCTTTGCGTTACAAATTAATTACAACCATTATCTCCGCGAATTAGAACCAATTAACGGCAATATTCCTGGACGTTAATTAGTACCCAATGTCCAATTACATATCACCCGACCGGGTTTCTGTGCAGGGTTATATCTCTGTTTTTAAACAATTTGTCTGTTTTACAATCGTGGACAATTCTCGTTAAGAAATCTGAACGCGGCCTACCAAAACAATTATTTCCTATTCCTCCCCTCGAATTTCTACAAGTTCCTTCTCCCCTCCCCCCTCCCCCTATACAATGTTGATTTGGGAATGCTGATTGCCGTGAAACTGTTCGTGACCCACCAAACAACATTGAGTTGGGGGAGGGGGGCGGGGAAAATATGGTCGTTCGATTGTTTACTTGTCAAAACGCTTGGAAGGGTACGTTTTCTTAACCGTTTTGTCCACGATTGTGTCAGCCAATTTTTTTCCATTTCCTCAGAACTCAAAAAGTTTGAACTTCCCGGGACCCGTGGATAGACACACCGGTCGGTGTTCTCTAAGTTACGCGTACGTTAACGTCAGTGTTTTATTTAGCAGAGATGTAACAAGCCAAAAATAGATCATGCCGGTCGTGATATAAACAACTCGCGGTGTCGTTCTGGCCACTTGTTTTGCCATTGTTCAGTGAAATTAGTAACCACCAACACTATGGATCTTTTGAAAAGCTATGAAAGTGATGAATCTAGTTCAGAGGAGTCGGGTAAATCGTTATCCGAAGATTCTCTCCTTAGAAGTGACCTACGCAGTGTTTATTTGGTGGCATATAGCCAGGCAGATATTACTAAATTTCCAACCCGGGAAAATGTCGCCTCAGCAGTTGTGTACGCATTTTCTCAATTGCAAGGCAAAGGGAGAGTTGTTCAGTGGTGTTGCTGTCGGGAGAAACATAAGAACGGTGGTGAACATTATCATCTCGCGCTGAAACTGGATCGTAATGAACGCTGGTTATCGGCGAAGGAATTTTTATTGAAGGAATTTGGGATTTCAGTTCACTTTTCCAACAAGCATCACAACTATTTCAGCGCGCACCAAAAACTCATTTTGCAAAGGATATTTCCCTGACTGCTGATACTCCAATCTTCTGCACAGGAAAGCGTCCGCTCATGTATATTAAAAATGGCTTAGTAGATGAACGTGAAACGGAAATGATGAATGTGCGTTGGAGAATTTTTTATTTCAATTTTCAAATCCCGCGGGAGCAGCAAAGAGAAATCCCGCCATGTGCACGATGTTTTGTAAGCCGGCTTATTTGTGGCGAGCCAGACCTAGAATTCGGCATGTAACGATTAACTTGACAGTTTCAAGGCAATGGTGAAATAAAACAACGATTAACACAGGTTTTCAACGGTTAACACCGAATGCTCTTGAAAAGAATAGATAGTCATTTCTTTTAATACAAAACTGCTGTTAATCGTTGTTAATCGTTGAAAGTGCTAAATGTCTTCTTGTTAATCGTATGCAATTAAAGTATTTTGCGTTATTAAGAGTTATATGTAAACAAACGGAAGAAAGGTAGATGTTACGGCAAGAAATGGACACATTTTCTCTTGTAGAATGTATTTGTTGACGTTTGTGACATGCCTGTCACGCACGCTGTACTATGTAACACAATAAAATACTAGCGTGACGTAATCTTCTGATTATTATTTGGTCAGAAAAGACTGCTTTCGTGTCCTGAGTTGCAAGAATAATAAATGTATATTGAATACAAGTATTGATACTTAGTGCGTTGTCCTTTTCCAGTAATAATGGCATCCATACGGCCACCCATAGTGTCTATAATCTTGTCGATTACCTCTGATGGAAAGTTGTACATTGTTCTAATTACCCGTGATGAAAATTCATCGAATGTCTCACGCGTAATGTTTAATTCTACAGCCTGTTTTCTCAGCTTTTTTTAAACAAGATTAAAGAAATTCTCGATAGCATCTATGTCACGGCTGCGAGGCGGAATACATAATTGTTTTGCCCTTTTTATTTTAAGTACTCTTCTAACAAGAGCAGAATTCTGGTTCGGTGCGTTGAGTTGTACAAACATGCGAGAACCATTCTTGTCTGCTCTTGCAAACATAGAATCAAATTTTCCATTAACAAAAGAGGCAAATGAACGGCTGTCCAGATTATCATATGCATGACACTCAATTGCTCCTTTACCGTAACTAATGGCCACCATTAATCTTAAAACGCGACCTCCACTCCCCTCTTTGCATCCTTTAGCTGTGCATCCCTGAATAAGCCCTTCGCACGCTCTCCTCCATACTCTCCCTTGTGGCGTTCTAGCTTGATCCGCCAGATTTCTTTTATAATAGAAACTGACACCATCCAAATAGAAAGCAACCGTATTGCACCAAATATCCCGAGAGTGGTTATTTTTATGTTCTTTGCAAAGTGAACACATTGACGCATGTCATCCTCGGACATCAAGCCTTTTTTACGCGCCTGCAGGTAGTGGTAGCCTTCCTTGTGCAGAAAACGCCAACGGTCCTGCTGCTTACTTCATTAGGCTTTAGACCAGCCCGCTCCTTAATCTTACTGGAAGAAAAATGTCCGTCCTCTTTTCGTAGCGCTCGCAAACAGCGAATAATTTTTCTCTGGTCACGCGCGCACAACTTGCTCGGAGGTCCTCCTGCGCGTATAAACGGGACCGGTCTGTTTCACGGATATGAACTCGTCTCGAATTCTGTATACCGATGCAAGTGAAATGTTGCATTGTTTCAGTATCTCTACGGCTGGTAATATCTTCTGCCGCGCCAAATATGCAATATACGCCTTTCTTTGCGAGTCAATGGCGCTCGTAAAAACCATTGTATAACTGGCGAGCTGATGAGATAATGCATCTCTTTGCGTTACAAATTAATTACAACCATTATCTCCGCGAATTAGAACCAATTAACGGCAATATTCCTGGACGTTAATTAGTACCCAATGTCCAATTACATATCACCCGACCGGGTTTCTGTGCAGGGTTATATCTCTGTTTTTAAACAATTTGTCTGTTTTACAATCGTGGACAATTCTCGTTAAGAAATCTGAACGCGGCCTACCAAAAACAATTATTTCCTATTCCTCCCCTCGAATTTCTACAAGTTCCTTCTCCCTCCCCCCCCTCCCCCTATACAATGTTGATTTGGGAAATGCTGATTGCCGTGAAACTGTTCGTGACCCACCAAACAACATTGAGTTGGGGGGAGGGGGGCGGGGAAAATATGGTCGTTCGATTGTTTACTTGTCAAAACGCTTGGAAGGGTACGTTTTCTTAACCGTTTTGTCCACGATTGTGTCAGCCAATTTTTTTCCATTTCCTCAGAACTCAAAAAGTTTGAACTTCCCGGGAGCCGTGGATAGACACACCGGTCGGTGTTCTCTAAGTTACGCGTACGTTAACGTCAGTGTTTTATTTAGCAGAGATGTAACAAGCCAAAAATAGATCATGCCGGTCGTGATATAAACAACTCGCGTGTCGTTCTGGCCACTTGTTTTGCCATTGTTCAGTGAAATTAGTAACCACCAACACTATGGATCTTTTGAAAAGCTATGAAAGTGATGAATCTAGTTCAGAGGAGTCGGGTAAATCGTTATCCGAAGATTCTCTCCTTAGAAGTGACCTACGCAGTGTTTATTTGGTGGCATATAGCCAGGCAGATATTACTAAATTTCCAACCCGGGAAAATTTCGCCTCAGCAGTTGTGTACGCATTTTCTCAATTGCAAGGCAAAGGGAGAGTTGTTCAGTGGTGTTGCTGTCGGGAGAAACATAAGAACGGTGGTGAACATTATCATCTCGCGCTGAAACTGGATCGTAATGAACGCTGGTTATCGGCGAAGGAATTTTTATTGAAGGAATTTGGGATTTCAGTTCACTTTTCCAACAAGCATCACAACTATTTCAGCGCGCACCAAAAACTCATTTTGCAAAGGATATTTCCCTGACTGCTGATACTCCAATCTTCTGCACAGGAAAGCGTCCGCTCATGTATATTAAAAATGGCTTAGTAGATGAACGTGAAACGGAAATGATGAATGTGCGTTGGAGAATTTTTTATTTCAATTTTCAAATCCCGCGGGAGCAGCAAAGAGAAATCCCGCCATGTGCACGATGTTTTGTAAGCCGGCTTATTTGTGGCGAGCCAGACCTAGAATTCGGCATGTAACGATTAACTTGACAGTTTCAAGGCAATGGTGAAATAAAACAACGATTAACACAGGTTTTCAACGGTTAACACCGAATGCTCTTGAAAAGAATAGATAGTCATTTCTTTTAATACAAAACTGCTGTTAATCGTTGTTAATCGTTGAAAGTGCTAAATGTCTTCTTGTTAATCGTATGCAATTAAAGTATTTTGCGTTATTAAGAGTTATATGTAAACAAACGGAAGAAAGGTAGATGTTACGGCAAGAAATGGACACATTTTCTCTTGTAGAATGTATTTGTTGACGTTTGTGACATGCCTGTCACGCACGCTGTACTATGTAACACAATAAAATACTAGCGTGACGTAATCTTCTGATTATTACTTGGTCAGAAAAGACTGCCTTCGTGTCCTGAGTTGCAAGAATAATAAATGTATATTAAATACAAGTATTAATACTTAGTGCGTTGTCCTTTTCCAGTAATAATGGGATCCATACGGCCACCCATAGTGTCTATAATCTTGTCGATTACCTCTGATGGAAAGTTGTACATTGTTCTAATTACACGTGATGAAAATTCATCGAATGTCTCACGCGTAATGTTTAATTCTACAGCCTGTTTTCTCAGCTTTTTTTAAACAAGATTAAGGAAATTCTCGATAGCATCTATGTCACGGCTGCGAGGCGGAATACATAATTGTTTTGCCCTTTTTATTTTAAGTACTCTTCTAACAAGAGCAGAATTCTGGTTCGGTGCGTTGAGTTGTACAAACATGCGAGAACCATTCTTGTCTGCTCTTGCAAACATAGAATCAAATTTTCCATTAACAAAAGAGGCAAATGAACGGCTGTCCAGATTATCATATGCATGACACTCAATTACTCCTTTATCGTAACTAATGGCCACCATTAATCTTAAAACGCGACCTCCACTCCCCTCTTTGCATCCTTTAGCTGTGCATCCCTGAATAAGCCCTTCGCATGCTCTCCTCCATACTCTCCCTTGTGGCGTTCTAGCTTGATCCGCCAGATTTCTTTTATAATAGAAACTGACACCATCCAAATTTAAAGCAACCGTATTGCACCAAATATCCCGAGAGTGGTTATTTTTTATGTTCTTTGCAAAGTGAACACGTTGACGCATGTCATCCTCGGACATCAAGCCTTTTTTACGCGCCTGCAGGAAGTGGTAGCCTTCCTTGTGCAGAAAACGCCAAACGGTCCTGCTGCTTACTTCATTAGGCTTTAGACCAGCCCGCTCCTTAATCCTACTGGAAGAAAAATGTCCTTCCTCTTTTCGTAGCGCTCGCAAACAGCGAATAATTTTTCTCTGGTCACGCGCGTACAACTTGCCTGCGCGTATAAACGGGACCGGTCTGTTTCACGGATATGAACTCGTCTCGAATTCTGTATACCGATGCAAGTGAAATGTTGCATTGTTTCAGTATCTCTACAGCTGGTAATATCTTCTGCCGCGCCAAATATGCAATATACGCCTTTCTTTGCGAGTCAATGGCGCCCATAAAAACCATTGTATAACTGGCGAGGTGATGAGATAATGCATCTCTTTGCGTTACAAATTAATTACAACCATTATCTCCGCGAATTAGAACCAATTAACGGCAATATTCCTGGACGTTAATTAGTACCCAATGTCCAATTACATATCACCCGACTGGGTTTCTGTGCAGGGTTAGATCTCTGTTTTTAAACAATTTGTCTGTTTTACAATCGTGGACAATTCTCGTTAAGAAATCTGAACGCGGCCTACCAAAAACAATTATTTCCTATTCCTCCCCTCGAATTTCTACAAGTTCCTTCTCCCTCCCCCCCTCCCCCTATACAATGTTGATTTGGGAAATGCTGATTGCCGTGAAACTGTTCGTGACCCACCAAACAACATTGAGTTGGGGGGAGGGGGGCGGGGAAAATATGGTCGTTCGATTGTTTACTTGTCAAAACGCTTGGAAGGGTACGTTTTCTTAACCGTTTTGTCCACGATTGTGTCAGCCAATTTTTTTCCATTTCCTCAGAACTCAAAAAGTTTGAACTTCCCGGGAGCCGTGGATAGACACACCGGTCGGTGTTCTCTAAGTTACGCGTACGTTAACGTCAGTGTTTTATTTAGCAGAGATGTAACAAGCCAAAAATTGATCATGCCGGTCGTGATATAAACAACTCGCGTGTCGTTCTGGCCACTTGTTTTGCCATTGTTCAGTGAAATTAGTAACCACCAACACTATGGATCTTTTGAAAAGCTATGAAAGTAATGAATCTAGTTCAGAGGAGCCGGGTAAATCGTTATCCGAAGATTCTCTCCTTAGAAGTGACCTACGCAGTGTTTATTTGGTGACATATAGCCAGGCAGATATTACTAAATTTCCAACCCGGGAAAATTTCGCCTCAGCAGTTGTGTACGCATTTTCTCAATTGCAAGGCAAAGGGAGAGTTGTTCAGTGGTGTTGCTGTCGGGAGAAACATAAGAACGGTGGTGAACATTATCATCTCGCGCTGAAACTGGATCGTAATGAACGCTGGTTATCGGCGAAGGAATTTTTATTGAAGGAATTTGGGATTTCAGTTCACTTTTCCAACAAGCATCACAACTATTTCAGCGCGCACCAAAAACTCATTTTGCAAAGGATATTTCCCTGACTGCTGATACTCCAATCTTCTGCACAGGAAAGCGTCCGCTCATGTATATTAAAAATGGCTTAGTAGATGAACGTGAAACGGAAATGATGAATGTGCGTTGGAGAATTTTTTATTTCAATTTTCAAATCCCGCGGGAGCAGCAAAGAGAAATCCCGCCATGTGCACGATGTTTTGTAAGCCGGCTTATTTGTGGCGAGCCAGACCTAGAATTCGGCATGTAACGATTAACTTGACAGTTTCAAGGCAATGGTGAAATAAAACAACGATTAACACAGGTTTTCAACGGTTAACACCGAATGCTCTTGAAAAGAATAGATAGTCATTTCTTTTAATACAAAACTGCTGTTAATCGTTGTTAATCGTTGAAAGTGCTAAATGTCTTCTTGTTAATCGTATGCAATTAAAGTATTTTGCGTTATTAAGAGTTATATGTAAACAAACGGAAGAAAGGTAGATGTTACGGCAAGAAATGGACACATTTTCTCTTGTAGAATGTATTTGTTGACGTTTGTGACATGCCTGTCACGCACGCTGTACTATGTAACACAATAAAATACTAGCGTGACGTAATCTTCTGATTATTACTTGGTCAGAAAAGACTGCCTTCGTGTCCTGAGTTGCAAGAATAATAAATGTATATTAAATACAAGTATTAATACTTAGTGCGTTGTCCTTTTCCAGTAATAATGGGATCCATACGGCCACCCATAGTGTCTATAATCTTGTCGATTACCTCTGATGGAAAGTTGTACATTGTTCTAATTACACGTGATGAAAATTCATCGAATGTCTCACGCGTAATGTTTAATTCTACAGCCTGTTTTCTCAGCTTTTTTTAAACAAGATTAAGGAAATTCTCGATAGCATCTATGTCACGGCTGCGAGGCGGAATACATAATTGTTTTGCCCTTTTTATTTTAAGTACTCTTCTAACAAGAGCAGAATTCTGGTTCGGTGCGTTGAGTTGTACAAACATGCGAGAACCATTCTTGTCTGCTCTTGCAAACATAGAATCAAATTTTCCATTAACAAAAGAGGCAAATGAACGGCTGTCCAGATTATCATATGCATGACACTCAATTACTCCTTTATCGTAACTAATGGCCACCATTAATCTTAAAACGCGACCTCCACTCCCCTCTTTGCATCCTTTAGCTGTGCATCCCTGAATAAGCCCTTCGCATGCTCTCCTCCATACTCTCCCTTGTGGCGTTCTAGCTTGATCCGCCAGATTTCTTTTATAATAGAAACTGACACCATCCAAATTTAAAGCAACCGTATTGCACCAAATATCCCGAGAGTGGTTATTTTTTATGTTCTTTGCAAAGTGAACACGTTGACGCATGTCATCCTCGGACATCAAGCCTTTTTTACGCGCCTGCAGGAAGTGGTAGCCTTCCTTGTGCAGAAAACGCCAAACGGTCCTGCTGCTTACTTCATTAGGCTTTAGACCAGCCCGCTCCTTAATCCTACTGGAAGAAAAATGTCCTTCCTCTTTTCGTAGCGCTCGCAAACAGCGAATAATTTTTCTCTGGTCACGCGCGTACAACTTGCCTGCGCGTATAAACGGGACCGGTCTGTTTCACGGATATGAACTCGTCTCGAATTCTGTATACCGATGCAAGTGAAATGTTGCATTGTTTCAGTATCTCTACAGCTGGTAATATCTTCTGCCGCGCCAAATATGCAATATACGCCTTTCTTTGCGAGTCAATGGCGCCCATAAAAACCATTGTATAACTGGCGAGGTGATGAGATAATGCATCTCTTTGCGTTACAAATTAATTACAACCATTATCTCCGCGAATTAGAACCAATTAACGGCAATATTCCTGGACGTTAATTAGTACCCAATGTCCAATTACATATCACCCGACTGGGTTTCTGTGCAGGGTTAGATCTCTGTTTTTAAACAATTTGTCTGTTTTACAATCGTGGACAATTCTCGTTAAGAAATCTGAACGCGGCCTACCAAAAACAATTATTTCCTATTCCTCCCCTCGAATTTCTACAAGTTCCTTCTCCCTCCCCCCCTCCCCCTATACAATGTTGATTTGGGAAATGCTGATTGCCGTGAAACTGTTCGTGACCCACCAAACAACATTGAGTTGGGGGGAGGGGGGCGGGGAAAATATGGTCGTTCGATTGTTTACTTGTCAAAACGCTTGGAAGGGTACGTTTTCTTAACCGTTTTGTCCACGATTGTGTCAGCCAATTTTTTTCCATTTCCTCAGAACTCAAAAAGTTTGAACTTCCCGGGAGCCGTGGATAGACACACCGGTCGGTGTTCTCTAAGTTACGCGTACGTTAACGTCAGTGTTTTATTTAGCAGAGATGTAACAAGCCAAAAATTGATCATGCCGGTCGTGATATAAACAACTCGCGTGTCGTTCTGGCCACTTGTTTTGCCATTGTTCAGTGAAATTAGTAACCACCAACACTATGGATCTTTTGAAAAGCTATGAAAGTAATGAATCTAGTTCAGAGGAGCCGGGTAAATCGTTATCCGAAGATTCTCTCCTTAGAAGTGACCTACGCAGTGTTTATTTGGTGACATATAGCCAGGCAGATATTACTAAATTTCCAACCCGGGAAAATTTCGCCTCAGCAGTTGTGTACGCATTTTCTCAATTGCAAGGCAAAGGGAGAGTTGTTCAGTGGTGTTGCTGTCGGGAGAAACATAAGAACGGTGGTGAACATTATCATCTCGCGCTGAAACTGGATCGTAATGAACGCTGGTTATCGGCGAAGGAATTTTTATTGAAGGAATTTGGGATTTCAGTTCACTTTTCCAACAAGCATCACAACTATTTCAGCGCGCACCAAAAACTCATTTTGCAAAGGATATTTCCCTGACTGCTGATACTCCAATCTTCTGCACAGGAAAGCGTCCGCTCATGTATATTAAAAATGGCTTAGTAGATGAACGTGAAACGGAAATGATGAATGTGCGTTGGAGAATTTTTTATTTCAATTTTCAAATCCCGCGGGAGCAGCAAAGAGAAATCCCGCCATGTGCACGATGTTTTGTAAGCCGGCTTATTTGTGGCGAGCCAGACCTAGAATTCGGCATGTAACGATTAACTTGACAGTTTCAAGGCAATGGTGAAATAAAACAACGATTAACACAGGTTTTCAACGGTTAACACCGAATGCTCTTGAAAAGAATAGATAGTCATTTCTTTTAATACAAAACTGCTGTTAATCGTTGTTAATCGTTGAAAGTGCTAAATGTCTTCTTGTTAATCGTATGCAATTAAAGTATTTTGCGTTATTAAGAGTTATATGTAAACAAACGGAAGAAAGGTAGATGTTACGGCAAGAAATGGACACATTTTCTCTTGTAGAATGTATTTGTTGACGTTTGTGACATGCCTGTCACGCACGCTGTACTATGTAACACAATAAAATACTAGCGTGACGTAATCTTCTGATTATTACTTGGTCAGAAAAGACTGCCTTCGTGTCCTGAGTTGCAAGAATAATAAATGTATATTAAATACAAGTATTAATACTTAGTGCGTTGTCCTTTTCCAGTAATAATGGGATCCATACGGCCACCCATAGTGTCTATAATCTTGTCGATTACCTCTGATGGAAAGTTGTACATTGTTCTAATTACACGTGATGAAAATTCATCGAATGTCTCATGCGTAATGTTTAATTCTACAGCCTGTTTTCTCAGCTTTTTTTAAACAAGATTAAGGAAATTCTCGATAGCATCTATGTCACGGCTGCGAGGCGGAATACATAATTGTTTTGCCCTTTTTATTTTAAGTACTCTTCTAACAAGAGCAGAATTCTGGTTCGGTGCGTTGAGTTGTACAAACATGCGAGAACCATTCTTGTCTGCTCTTGCAAACATAGAATCAAATTTTCCATTAACAAAAGAGGCAAATGAACGGCTGTCCAGATTATCATATGCATGACACTCAATTACTCCTTTATCGTAACTAATGGCCACCATTAATCTTAAAACGCGACCTCCACTCCCCTCTTTGCATCCTTTAGCTGTGCATCCCTGAATAAGCCCTTCGCATGCTCTCCTCCATACTCTCCCTTGTGGCGTTCTAGCTTGATCCGCCAGATTTCTTTTATAATAGAAACTGACACCATCCAAATTTAAAGCAACCGTATTGCACCAAATATCCCGAGAGTGGTTATTTTTTATGTTCTTTGCAAAGTGAACACGTTGACGCATGTCATCCTCGGACATCAAGCCTTTTTTACGCGCCTGCAGGAAGTGGTAGCCTTCCTTGTGCAGAAAACGCCAAACGGTCCTGCTGCTTACTTCATTAGGCTTTAGACCAGCCCGCTCCTTAATCCTACTGGAAGAAAAATGTCCTTCCTCTTTTCGTAGCGCTCGCAAACAGCGAATAATTTTTCTCTGGTCACGCGCGTACAACTTGCCTGCGCGTATAAACGGGACCGGTCTGTTTCACGGATATGAACTCGTCTCGAATTCTGTATACCGATGCAAGTGAAATGTTGCATTGTTTCAGTATCTCTACAGCTGGTAATATCTTCTGCCGCGCCAAATATGCAATATACGCCTTTCTTTGCGAGTCAATGGCGCCCATAAAAACCATTGTATAACTGGCGAGGTGATGAGATAATGCATCTCTTTGCGTTACAAATTAATTACAACCATTATCTCCGCGAATTAGAACCAATTAACGGCAATATTCCTGGACGTTAATTAGTACCCAATGTCCAATTACATATCACCCGACTGGGTTTCTGTGCAGGGTTAGATCTCTGTTTTTAAACAATTTGTCTGTTTTACAATCGTGGACAATTCTCGTTAAGAAATCTGAACGCGGCCTACCAAAAACAATTATTTCCTATTCCTCCCCTCGAATTTCTACAAGTTCCTTCTCCCTCCCCCCCTCCCCCTATACAATGTTGATTTGGGAAATGCTGATTGCCGTGAAACTGTTCGTGACCCACCAAACAACATTGAGTTGGGGGGAGGGGGGCGGGGAAAATATGGTCGTTCGATTGTTTACTTGTCAAAACGCTTGGAAGGGTACGTTTTCTTAACCGTTTTGTCCACGATTGTGTCAGCCAATTTTTTTCCATTTCCTCAGAACTCAAAAAGTTTGAACTTCCCGGGAGCCGTGGATAGACACACCGGTCGGTGTTCTCTAAGTTACGCGTACGTTAACGTCAGTGTTTTATTTAGCAGAGATGTAACAAGCCAAAAATTGATCATGCCGGTCGTGATATAAACAACTCGCGTGTCGTTCTGGCCACTTGTTTTGCCATTGTTCAGTGAAATTAGTAACCACCAACACTATGGATCTTTTGAAAAGCTATGAAAGTAATGAATCTAGTTCAGAGGAGCCGGGTAAATCGTTATCCGAAGATTCTCTCCTTAGAAGTGACCTACGCAGTGTTTATTTGGTGACATATAGCCAGGCAGATATTACTAAATTTCCAACCCGGGAAAATTTCGCCTCAGCAGTTGTGTACGCATTTTCTCAATTGCAAGGCAAAGGGAGAGTTGTTCAGTGGTGTTGCTGTCGGGAGAAACATAAGAACGGTGGTGAACATTATCATCTCGCGCTGAAACTGGATCGTAATGAACGCTGGTTATCGGCGAAGGAATTTTTATTGAAGGAATTTGGGATTTCAGTTCACTTTTCCAACAAGCATCACAACTATTTCAGCGCGCACCAAAAACTCATTTTGCAAAGGATATTTCCCTGACTGCTGATACTCCAATCTTCTGCACAGGAAAGCGTCCGCTCATGTATATTAAAAATGGCTTAGTAGATGAACGTGAAACGGAAATGATGAATGTGCGTTGGAGAATTTTTTATTTCAATTTTCAAATCCCGCGGGAGCAGCAAAGAGAAATCCCGCCATGTGCACGATGTTTTGTAAGCCGGCTTATTTGTGGCGAGCCAGACCTAGAATTCGGCATGTAACGATTAACTTGACAGTTTCAAGGCAATGGTGAAATAAAACAACGATTAACACAGGTTTTCAACGGTTAACACCGAATGCTCTTGAAAAGAATAGATAGTCATTTCTTTTAATACAAAACTGCTGTTAATCGTTGTTAATCGTTGAAAGTGCTAAATGTCTTCTTGTTAATCGTATGCAATTAAAGTATTTTGCGTTATTAAGAGTTATATGTAAACAAACGGAAGAAAGGTAGATGTTACGGCAAGAAATGGACACATTTTCTCTTGTAGAATGTATTTGTTGACGTTTGTGACATGCCTGTCACGCACGCTGTACTATGTAACACAATAAAATACTAGCGTGACGTAATCTTCTGATTATTACTTGGTCAGAAAAGACTGCCTTCGTGTCCTGAGTTGCAAGAATAATAAATGTATATTAAATACAAGTATTAATACTTAGTGCGTTGTCCTTTTCCAGTAATAATGGGATCCATACGGCCACCCATAGTGTCTATAATCTTGTCGATTACCTCTGATGGAAAGTTGTACATTGTTCTAATTACACGTGATGAAAATTCATCGAATGTCTCACGCGTAATGTTTAATTCTACAGCCTGTTTTCTCAGCTTTTTTTAAACAAGATTAAGGAAATTCTCGATAGCATCTATGTCACGGCTGCGAGGCGGAATACATAATTGTTTTGCCCTTTTTATTTTAAGTACTCTTCTAACAAGAGCAGAATTCTGGTTCGGTGCGTTGAGTTGTACAAACATGCGAGAACCATTCTTGTCTGCTCTTGCAAACATAGAATCAAATTTTCCATTAACAAAAGAGGCAAATGAACGGCTGTCCAGATTATCATATGCATGACACTCAATTACTCCTTTATCGTAACTAATGGCCACCATTAATCTTAAAACGCGACCTCCACTCCCCTCTTTGCATCCTTTAGCTGTGCATCCCTGAATAAGCCCTTCGCATGCTCTCCTCCATACTCTCCCTTGTGGCGTTCTAGCTTGATCCGCCAGATTTCTTTTATAATAGAAACTGACACCATCCAAATTTAAAGCAACCGTATTGCACCAAATATCCCGAGAGTGGTTATTTTTTATGTTCTTTGCAAAGTGAACACGTTGACGCATGTCATCCTCGGACATCAAGCCTTTTTTACGCGCCTGCAGGAAGTGGTAGCCTTCCTTGTGCAGAAAACGCCAAACGGTCCTGCTGCTTACTTCATTAGGCTTTAGACCAGCCCGCTCCTTAATCCTACTGGAAGAAAAATGTCCTTCCTCTTTTCGTAGCGCTCGCAAACAGCGAATAATTTTTCTCTGGTCACGCGCGTACAACTTGCCTGCGCGTATAAACGGGACCGGTCTGTTTCACGGATATGAACTCGTCTCGAATTCTGTATACCGATGCAAGTGAAATGTTGCATTGTTTCAGTATCTCTACAGCTGGTAATATCTTCTGCCGCGCCAAATATGCAATATACGCCTTTCTTTGCGAGTCAATGGCGCCCATAAAAACCATTGTATAACTGGCGAGGTGATGAGATAATGCATCTCTTTGCGTTACAAATTAATTACAACCATTATCTCCGCGAATTAGAACCAATTAACGGCAATATTCCTGGACGTTAATTAGTACCCAATGTCCAATTACATATCACCCGACTGGGTTTCTGTGCAGGGTTAGATCTCTGTTTTTAAACAATTTGTCTGTTTTACAATCGTGGACAATTCTCGTTAAGAAATCTGAACGCGGCCTACCAAAAACAATTATTTCCTATTCCTCCCCTCGAATTTCTACAAGTTCCTTCTCCCTCCCCCCCTCCCCCTATACAATGTTGATTTGGGAAATGCTGATTGCCGTGAAACTGTTCGTGACCCACCAAACAACATTGAGTTGGGGGGAGGGGGGCGGGGAAAATATGGTCGTTCGATTGTTTACTTGTCAAAACGCTTGGAAGGGTACGTTTTCTTAACCGTTTTGTCCACGATTGTGTCAGCCAATTTTTTTCCATTTCCTCAGAACTCAAAAAGTTTGAACTTCCCGGGAGCCGTGGATAGACACACCGGTCGGTGTTCTCTAAGTTACGCGTACGTTAACGTCAGTGTTTTATTTAGCAGAGATGTAACAAGCCAAAAATTGATCATGCCGGTCGTGATATAAACAACTCGCGTGTCGTTCTGGCCACTTGTTTTGCCATTGTTCAGTGAAATTAGTAACCACCAACACTATGGATCTTTTGAAAAGCTATGAAAGTAATGAATCTAGTTCAGAGGAGCCGGGTAAATCGTTATCCGAAGATTCTCTCCTTAGAAGTGACCTACGCAGTGTTTATTTGGTGACATATAGCCAGGCAGATATTACTAAATTTCCAACCCGGGAAAATTTCGCCTCAGCAGTTGTGTACGCATTTTCTCAATTGCAAGGCAAAGGGAGAGTTGTTCAGTGGTGTTGCTGTCGGGAGAAACATAAGAACGGTGGTGAACATTATCATCTCGCGCTGAAACTGGATCGTAATGAACGCTGGTTATCGGCGAAGGAATTTTTATTGAAGGAATTTGGGATTTCAGTTCACTTTTCCAACAAGCATCACAACTATTTCAGCGCGCACCAAAAACTCATTTTGCAAAGGATATTTCCCTGACTGCTGATACTCCAATCTTCTGCACAGGAAAGCGTCCGCTCATGTATATTAAAAATGGCTTAGTAGATGAACGTGAAACGGAAATGATGAATGTGCGTTGGAGAATTTTTTATTTCAATTTTCAAATCCCGCGGGAGCAGCAAAGAGAAATCCCGCCATGTGCACGATGTTTTGTAAGCCGGCTTATTTGTGGCGAGCCAGACCTAGAATTCGGCATGTAACGATTAACTTGACAGTTTCAAGGCAATGGTGAAATAAAACAACGATTAACACAGGTTTTCAACGGTTAACACCGAATGCTCTTGAAAAGAATAGATAGTCATTTCTTTTAATACAAAACTGCTGTTAATCGTTGTTAATCGTTGAAAGTGCTAAATGTCTTCTTGTTAATCGTATGCAATTAAAGTATTTTGCGTTATTAAGAGTTATATGTAAACAAACGGAAGAAAGGTAGATGTTACGGCAAGAAATGGACACATTTTCTCTTGTAGAATGTATTTGTTGACGTTTGTGACATGCCTGTCACGCACGCTGTACTATGTAACACAATAAAATACTAGCGTGACGTAATCTTCTGATTATTACTTGGTCAGAAAAGACTGCCTTCGTGTCCTGAGTTGCAAGAATAATAAATGTATATTAAATACAAGTATTAATACTTAGTGCGTTGTCCTTTTCCAGTAATAATGGGATCCATACGGCCACCCATAGTGTCTATAATCTTGTCGATTACCTCTGATGGAAAGTTGTACATTGTTCTAATTACACGTGATGAAAATTCATCGAATGTCTCACGCGTAATGTTTAATTCTACAGCCTGTTTTCTCAGCTTTTTTTAAACAAGATTAAGGAAATTCTCGATAGCATCTATGTCACGGCTGCGAGGCGGAATACATAATTGTTTTGCCCTTTTTATTTTAAGTACTCTTCTAACAAGAGCAGAATTCTGGTTCGGTGCGTTGAGTTGTACAAACATGCGAGAACCATTCTTGTCTGCTCTTGCAAACATAGAATCAAATTTTCCATTAACAAAAGAGGCAAATGAACGGCTGTCCAGATTATCATATGCATGACACTCAATTACTCCTTTATCGTAACTAATGGCCACCATTAATCTTAAAACGCGACCTCCACTCCCCTCTTTGCATCCTTTAGCTGTGCATCCCTGAATAAGCCCTTCGCATGCTCTCCTCCATACTCTCCCTTGTGGCGTTCTAGCTTGATCCGCCAGATTTCTTTTATAATAGAAACTGACACCATCCAAATTTAAAGCAACCGTATTGCACCAAATATCCCGAGAGTGGTTATTTTTTATGTTCTTTGCAAAGTGAACACGTTGACGCATGTCATCCTCGGACATCAAGCCTTTTTTACGCGCCTGCAGGAAGTGGTAGCCTTCCTTGTGCAGAAAACGCCAAACGGTCCTGCTGCTTACTTCATTAGGCTTTAGACCAGCCCGCTCCTTAATCCTACTGGAAGAAAAATGTCCTTCCTCTTTTCGTAGCGCTCGCAAACAGCGAATAATTTTTCTCTGGTCACGCGCGTACAACTTGCCTGCGCGTATAAACGGGACCGGTCTGTTTCACGGATATGAACTCGTCTCGAATTCTGTATACCGATGCAAGTGAAATGTTGCATTGTTTCAGTATCTCTACAGCTGGTAATATCTTCTGCCGCGCCAAATATGCAATATACGCCTTTCTTTGCGAGTCAATGGCGCCCATAAAAACCATTGTATAACTGGCGAGGTGATGAGATAATGCATCTCTTTGCGTTACAAATTAATTACAACCATTATCTCCGCGAATTAGAACCAATTAACGGCAATATTCCTGGACGTTAATTAGTACCCAATGTCCAATTACATATCACCCGACTGGGTTTCTGTGCAGGGTTAGATCTCTGTTTTTAAACAATTTGTCTGTTTTACAATCGTGGACAATTCTCGTTAAGAAATCTGAACGCGGCCTACCAAAAACAATTATTTCCTATTCCTCCCCTCGAATTTCTACAAGTTCCTTCTCCCTCCCCCCCTCCCCCTATACAATGTTGATTTGGGAAATGCTGATTGCCGTGAAACTGTTCGTGACCCACCAAACAACATTGAGTTGGGGGGAGGGGGGCGGGGAAAATATGGTCGTTCGATTGTTTACTTGTCAAAACGCTTGGAAGGGTACGTTTTCTTAACCGTTTTGTCCACGATTGTGTCAGCCAATTTTTTTCCATTTCCTCAGAACTCAAAAAGTTTGAACTTCCCGGGAGCCGTGGATA
>NW_028146167.1:0-39309 GCF_977016875.1 Pavona decussata
CCCACACTGTGGTTAGGGAGTGTTGGTTGTTTAAAAGATCAGAAAAAAAAATCCACCTTGGCTGATAAAAATCTTAATTCTCATGACCTGGGGGGTTGAATAGTCTTTGAAATTACAAGGAGAAATTGGATGTTCAACACTCTTAGGCCCTAATGAGGCTGAATCGTGACTGATTGCAGTAAACTCACTGCAGATTCAGGCATTTTGACAACCAGAGGGTTAAGTTTAATCCCAGCTGGCAAGTTGAATGTTTTAAGCTAGGCTGGGAGTTTGATTGAAACCGATCTAAAGCAAATCAAAAAATTCTGCACTGGGGATATATTTTAGAGTTGTTCAGCTTAAGTGTATCATGCAGCTGACAACAGAAGATTGATCTATTTTGAGAAAAGCAGACATTGATTGCAGTCTTGAACTGGCTCGAAATGTTCGACCCAGTCTCATATTGTCATCACGTCGTCGTCACCATCATTAATTTGGGTGTGTTTTCTTTTTTTTTTTTTTTTTTTTAAATTTATTTTTCTGTTATTTGCAAAGCCATCTGAATTTGTATTGCTCCAAAGTCTCAGTGTCACACTTATAAAAAGTCATTAATGAGAATCAGATTTGATGTTTTGCTTTGCTTGTGACTGTCTGCAGCCTGACAGATGTCAGCCTCTGACAAGGATTTATTTCTGTCAAGCCGTCAACTCAGCACTGACTGACTGGGGTGCATTCATGCCGCGAGAAGCAGGCCACCAGGGCTACGTGCCTTCTGGGTGAGATGGACCCACTGCTTGCATGATCAACTGGACTGGAAGGTTAGTTGAGTTCAGTAGTCAGTTTAAAAAGTTTGAAAGTTCTTAATGAACTGCATTCATGAGTGTTAGGGTTGATTATTATTATAATTATTAATAAGTTCTAAATTAATTGTGCCCACCGATGGAACCTCATGACCATTTTAAGTCTCGAATACATATATGTCCACTGATAAATTGAATCAAAGAACCAATTCTCCTCTCTTAATTGCCCCCACACTGTGGTTAGGGAGTGTTGGTTGTTTAAAAGATCAGAAAAAAAATCCACCTTGGCTGATAAAAATCTTAATTCTCATGACCTGGGGGGTTGAATAGTCTTTGAAATTACAAGGAGAAATTGGATGTTCAACACTCTTAGGCCCTAATGAGGCTGAATCGTGACTGATTGCAGTAAACTCACTGCAGATTCAGGCATTTTGACAACCAGAGGGTTAAATTTAATCCCAGCTGGCAAGTTGAATGGATTAATTTCCTGACCCAATCTCTTATCATATCATTATCGTTATCATTCTTAGGAATGTGTTTTTGGCTTGTTTCCCCTCAGGAGGATTAAGTCAAGCCGTTCAGTCAGGACTGGGGGTGCATTGGATGGCCGTTCGACTTAGGCCAGAGCCCAACGTGCCTTCTCTGTGACCTGAGTAATGCCGGAGATGTCCACTGATCGACTAAAAGACTCAAACACTCAAATTTAAAGAACATTGCGACGTGTGGGGTGGTGAGAATTAAGCATCTCTATTCGTTGTTGTGACGTCAGCATAGAGCGCTACCAATAGGTTTCCAGACTCTATTGTGACGTCCTTGATGCACTGATATAATAGAGTGTTTGCAGCCTTAATTTACATTTTTGACTCGGTGTTAGTTTTAGCTTATATGTTATATAAGGATTGGATAGTTTTATTATATTAGTTTTATTATTTTATTATTATTTTAATGTAACTTGTAAGGCGCATTTGAATATATTCATATAGATATTTGCGCCGAATAAGTAATAAATTATTTTTGAGCTGTGGTTAAGCAGAGACGTTTTACCGAGCGTGCTTTACAGGTGGCAGAATATTAGACCGAGGACTTGTTGATGGAGGTTGATGGTTTCTTACTTCTATTTGTTAAGGCGTTATGATTCAAATAAGGTTTACAAACTTTATATAAATTAGGGTTTTTAAAGGCAGTCACTTGTGGAATCGGCTCTGATTATTTGTATATGCTTGTGATTGCGAGGTCATTCTTTCTTTTGCGTCCTAATGTCACACGGTAAAACATTTGGTAATTACTAACAGAGTTATGGCAGAGTTATGGCAGATGGTATATAAGCGATTATGGGAATATTCATTTTAAAGACGTTTTATTCTGAGCTATCCTAATCAAGTCGGTCTCAGTTCACAATATTTGAAAGACGTTCAACAAACGGTTGTCTTCAGTATAGGACAAACATAAAATCCTTTTTAGCCTTCAAATATTTGCTGGCGGGTAGAAAGAAAGCCTCTGTATCCTTTCCCATTCAAACAGCAGATAATGTACGGTGGTAAATTTTTTGGTCGTTTTCCCATGCATCCTCTTTAATATTCATTGACTTAATGCTGATAGTGTTTCGACGGTATAATTTTCCGTTATTTAAAGTAGACGTATGAGGTAAACTTCCAGTTAAAATGTTTCTATTTAATCCCTCTAAAATTAAACCAATAAACGACTCAACCAAAAATATAACTGAGACTAACATTTCGTAGTAGTTCAGTTCTTTTGATAAAACTTGTTAAGAATAAATTTACAATAATCATTTGCCTATATTACGTCTCTTCTTTTAAGTAATCGACAAGATTGCTAAGGAAAAGAGAGGCAAAAGTGCCGAGCGTAAAGGAGAAGTTAAGCGAGGTTCAACGTCTACGAGCGACCTTTCACGCATTGCCTCTGTGTTATTTGCGAACGTAAATTTTACGCATGTGCACACGCCAAAATTACGCGACACTGGAAATCAACCCTTACGGTTCCCTGATTACAATTCAGATAAATACAGCAATGGACTATTAAGACATATTACCCAGCGTTTATTAAAAAAAATAAATATCACGTTTTTGTTGTCTCGGCGACGTCATTGTTGTCAATACGGCAGAAAGGAGGCCTTGAGAGCTTAATGGTAAGTGTAAAATCTCATTTCTGTTATTCACGGAAACATTTCACTTAATTTCTACTATTCACGAGACACTACTTACATTGTTTTTTATCTCTTTTTTCTAGTTTTATCTGGGTAGCATAAAGGCAAGCATTCACCAAGCGAGTCATCACGAACCTGTCAAAACACTCCGTGATATCCTGGGCAATTAGTGAGCTAAAAAGTTTCCCTTTAAGTACAACGTAAACCTCTTCATTATGGTTTATATACATTTCACCTATAATTTATATACATAGCAATAAAATGGAATAGAATAGAATGGAATGGACTGGAATGGAATGGAATGGAATGGAATGGAATAGAATAGAATAGAATAGAATAGATTAGATTAGAATAGAATAGAATAGAATAGTAGTTATACTTGTGATTTATGAAAAGTAATGGAAGGGAAAAAATTGTATTACCTCGTCTCGGACCGTCGAACGCATTGCCAAAACCTCCGAGCGTCTTATCAACGGTCGTCTTTTTCTCCTTGACTCCTTGAGTCCTTGATTTCCTGGGAATTGTTCATGAACATTTCACTTATAATGCTTGCCGCGTTAAATACAATGTCATAGTACAAATATATGATACATAGCAATAGATTTCTTGCGAAATAAGTGGCCGCAAACTTCCGTCTGTTTTACGACATAAACCTCTTCAGAATTGCCCTTGCGTCACGGTGTCCTCATTGGAAAAGAGTTCCTTGTTCTTGCTGTCTTGTCGTGGGCATGGAATTAGAAACAGCTTGTCCTGCACTTTTTCCCATTGGAAAAGACTCCGTGATTTCCTGGGAAATTAGTGAGCCAAAAAGTATCCTTTTAAGTACAACGTGAACCACTTCCTTATGGTTCATATACATTTCACCTATAATTATTCTCCCCGTATTTAGAAATTACTATATCCTTTATTTGTAAGGGATTTAATGGCCCATGATTTTGCGTTTACGTAGCACATTAACCTCTTCAGAATTGCCCTTACGCCCTCATTGGGAAAGACGTCCTACTTCATGGCAGTGGTTTCCTGTTTGGAGGTCGCAGCGATCGTTGAATGTGGAGCAGTCGGAAGGAATTGAATTTACGTCCGGGTCTCTTATCAATGAATCACATTTTTTCGCATTGGAAAAGACTCCGTGATTTCCTGGGCAATAAGTGGGCCAAAAAGTATCCTTTTAAGTACAACGTAAACCACTTCCTTATGGTTCATATACATTTCACCTATAATTATTCTCCCCGTATTTAGAAATGACAATGTCCTTAATCTGCAGTGGATTCAGTGGCCCATGATTTTGCGTTTACGTACCACATAACCCTCCTCAGAATTGCCCTTACGTCACGGTGTCCTCATTGGCAAAGAGTTCCTTGTTCTTGCTGTCTTGTCGTGGGCATGGAATTAGAAACAGCCTGTCCTGCACTTTTTGCCATTGGAAAAGACTCCGTGATTTCCTGGGAAATTAGTGAGACAAAAAGTATCCTTTTAAGTACAACGTGAACCACTTCCTTATGGTTCATATACATTTCACCTATAATTATTCTCCCCGTATTTAGAAATTACTATATCCTTTATTTGTAAGGGATTTAATGGCCCATGATTTTGCGTTTACGTAGCACATTAACCTCTTCAGAATTGCCCTTACGCCCTCATTGGGAAAGACGTCCTACTTCATGGCAGTGGTTTCCTGTTTGGAGGTCGCAGCGATCGTTGAATGTGGAGCAGTCGGAAGGAATCGAATTTACGTCCGGGTCTCTTATCAATGAATCACATTTTTTCTCATTGGAAAACACTCCGTGATATCCTGGGCAATTAGTGAGCTAAAAAGTTTCCCTTTAAGTACAACGTAAACCTCTTCATTATGGTTTATATACATTTCACCTATAATTTATATACATAGCAATAAAATGGAATAGAATAGAATGGAATGGACTGGAATGGAATGGAATGGAATGGAATGGAATGGAATAGAATAGAATAGAATAGAATAGATTAGATTAGAATAGAATAGAATAGAATAGAATAGAATAGAATAGTAGTTATACTTGTGATTTATGAAAAGTAATGGAAGGGAAAAAATTGTATTACCTCGTCTCGGACCGTCGAACGCATTGCCAAAACCTCCGAGCGTCTTATCGAACGGTCGTCTTTTTCTCCTTGACTCCTTGAGTCCTTGATTTCCTGGGAATTGTTCATGAACATTTCACTTATAATGCTTGCCGCGTTAAATACAATGTCATAGTACAAATATAAGATACATAGCAATAGATTTCTTGCGAAATAAGTGGCCGAAAACTTCCGTCTGTTTTACGACATAAACCTCTTCAGAATTGCCCTTGCGTCACGGTGTCCTCATTGGAAAAGATTTCCTTGTTCTTGCTGTCTTGTCGTGGGCATGGAATGAGAAACACTTTGTCTTGCCAATGGATAACATTTTTTCGCATTGGAAAAGACTCCGTGATTTCCTGGGAAATGAGTGAGCCAAAAAGTATCCTTTTAAGTACAACGTGAACCACTTCCTTATGGTTCATATACATTTCACCTATAATTATTCTCCCCGTATTTAGAAATGACGATATCTTTAATTTGAAGTGGATTTAGTGGCCCATGTACGTACCAAATTAACCTCTTCAGAATTGCCCTTACGCCCTCATTGGGAAAGACGTCCTACTTCATGGCAGTGGTTTCCTGTTTGGAGGTCGCAGCGATCGTTGAATGTGGAGCAGTCGGAAGGAATTGAATTTACGTCCGGGTCTCTTATCAATGAATCACATTTTTTCGCATTGGAAAAGACTCCGTGATTTCCTGGGCAATTAGTGGGCCAAAAAGTATCCTTTTAAGTACAACGTAAACCACTTCCTTATGGTTCATATACATTTCACCTATAATTATTCTCTCCGTATTTAGCAATGACTATGTCCTTTATCTGAAGTGGATTCAGTGGCCCATGATTTTGCGTTTACGTACCACATAAACCTCTTCAGAATTGCCCTAACGTCACGGTGTCCTCATTGGCAAATACTTCATCACAGTGCTTGTCTTGCCAATGGATAACATTTTTTCGCATTGGAAAACACTCCGTGATATCCTGGGAAATGAGTGAGACAAAAAGTTTCCTTTTAAGTACAACATAAACCTTTTCGTTATGGTTCATATACATTTCACTTATAATTTAGATACAATTAGCAATAGAATGGAATCGAAAAGAATATAATAGAAGTTATACTTGTGATTGATTTTAAAAAAATGGAAAAAGTAGGAATGGAATTAAAAGTAATGGAAAATAAAAAAAATTGTCTTACTTGTAAATTTGCACACAAAAACTTTTTACCATTTAATTTAATAATTATTATATTTCAGGAACATGTCCTTTCCGTCTTACGCAATAACAAGGTCTTTAATCTCTTGGGGAATAAGAGGCCGAAAATTTCCGTCCGTCTTACGACATAAACCTCTTCAGAATTGCCCTTACGTCACGGTGTCCTCATTGGAAAATACTTCATCGCAGTGCGTTCCTGTTTAGTGGTCGTGGCGATCGTTGAATGTGGATTATTCCTTGTTCTTGCTTTCTTGCCGAGGGCATTGCCATAACATCTGGGTGTCTTATCAATGGATTACATTTTTTCGCATTGGAAAACACTCCGTTATATCCTGGGAAATGAGTGAGACAAAAAGTTTCCCTTTAAGTACAACGTAAACCACTTCCTTATGGTTCATATACATTTCACCTATAATTATTCTCCCCGTATTTAGCAATGACTATGTCCTTCATTTGTAGTGGATTCAGTGGCCCATGATTTTGCGTTTACGTACCACATAAACCTCTTCAGAATTGCCCTAACGTCACGGTGTCCTCATTGGCAAATACTTCATCACAGTGCGTTCCTGTGTAGTGGTCGTGGCGATCGTTGAATGTGGATTATTCCTTGTTCTTGCTTTCTTGCCGAGGGCATTGCCATAACGTCTGGGTGTCCTATCATTGGATGACATTTTTTCGCATCGGAAAACACTCCGTGATATCCTGGGAAATGAGTGAGACAAAAAGTTTCCTTTTAAGTACAACGTAAACCACTTCCTTATGGTTCATATACATTTCACCTATAATTATTCTCCCCGTATTTAGCAATGACTATGTCCTTCATTTGTAGTGGATTCAGTGGCCCATGATTTTGCGTTTACGTACCACATAAACCTCTTCAGAATTGCCCTAACGTCACGGTGTCCTCATTGGCAAATACTTCATCACAGTGCGTTCCTGTGTAGTGGTCGTGGCGATATTTGAATGTGGATTATTCCTTGTTCTTGCTTTCTTGCCGAGGGCATTGCCATAACGTCTGGGTGTCCTATCATTGGATTACATTTTTTCGCATCGGAAAACACTCCGTGATATCCTGGGAAATGAGTGAGACAAAAAGTTTCCTTTTAAGTACAACATAAACCTTTTCGTTATGGTTCATATACATTTCACTTATAATTTAGATACAATTAGCAATAGAATGGAATCGAAAAGAATATAATAGAAGTTATACTTGTGATTGATTTTAAAAAAATGGAAAAAGTAGGAATGGAATTAAAAGTAATGGAAAATAAAAAAAATTGTCTTACTTGTAAATTTGCACACAAAAACTTTTTACCATTTAATTTAATAATTATTATATTTCAGGAACATGTCCTTTCCGTCTTACGCAATAACAAGGTCTTTAATCTCTTGGGGAATAAGAGGCCGAAAATTTCCGTCTGTCTTACGACATAAACCTCTTCAGAATTGCCCTTACGTCACGGTGTCCTCATTGGAAAATACTTCATCGCAGTGCGTTCCTGTTTAGTGGTCGTGGCGATCGGAAATGAGTGAGACAAATTTGCACACAAAAACTTTTTACCATTTAATTTAATAATTATTATATTTCAGGAACATGTCCTTTCCGTATTACTAGTAAATAAAAACGTGTGATATACATGTCCTTCCCGTATTTGGCAATAACCAAGTCTTTAATATGCTGTGGTGTTAGGGGACCAAAGAGTTTGCGTTTACGTACCACATAAAACTCTTCAGAATTGCCCTTACGTCACGTGTCTTATCAATAGATGTTCGTTTTCGCATTGGTCGACCCGGCGATCGTTGGACCTCAATTATTTCGAAAAATGAGATTACAAATATATAGCCTTACAGCAGAAAAAAAAATCACTGAAAAGAATGCAAAAATGTATGTCGTTGCCAAGATGAGTCTTGTGATTTGTGGAATTTTAAGGACCCGTCAGTATGCAACTTTAAAACATTTTGTCCATTTTCCAGGTTTATGTCTCTTGTACAGCCTTTTAGAAATTGTACAGGAGACCTCTGAAGATAGCTTTTATGACCCGTGCAGTTTTTATGTTTAACGATAATAATTATTTTCAAGCTTACAGTCCGTCGCTAACAAAAACCTCGCGAGGATAATAAAGATAAAACTCTTAAGAAATTAAAGTAATAAACGCAAGGTGTGCAGAAACTAACGCGTTTATTTTCCACGCTTAAAACTATTTTCTGTTAAAATGTGAACGTTAAAACTTTTTTTAAGGTTTTTGTAATCCCGATGGTTATTAAAAATGCAGGACTACCTAAATAACTGTTCCATTTACTACTATTATTATTTTTATTGTTTAAACTAGTGGAAATTCTTTTAAATCTGTTACTACGTTAAGCCTTTTTGTTTTTCTCCATATCTGTATTTATAAGCTCTTTTGACTTTGGTAAAAATAATGTTCCCGTATTCGTCTTGTCCCTCGGCGATTAGTTTTATAACTGTTTGCGGGACCAGCCATTCTTGTTGTTATTTTAATCAAATAAAGTTTTGTTGTTTGTTGTTAGCGGGGAAAACGACCGAAAAATAGATGTAGAATATTTTCCGAAACGATGCGTAAGTATAAATTATTTCAAGAGAGGCTCGTAAAGAGAAGTAAGAATTTTCAGCAAAAGCGTCCCGAAAAAAGGTGATTCTTCCTGCGAAAAAAGAAAACAAAAGAAAATAATTAATTGAAATCAAACGCTAATATCCTACTTGCAATAGATAGCATTTAAAATGACTTTATTTGCTACATACCTGTCGAAATGCTGGGGTTTTTTTTTACTAGCTCTTGCATTCTCCAACGCGATGATGATTGTTTTGTATAATTTGAGCGACAGTCGACTCTGTTTGACAGACAAATTAAAATGAAAATCGAAGTGTCCATTGACCGTCATGTAAAAAGTTTGTTTTTTTATTTTTAAGGTTACCTTATACCTTCAGAGGTGTCTCGAGTCTAAGCGATGTAGCGAGTCCGGTTTAAACTGTAGATACCTACACCCTTATATCAAATTAAAGCTTATAGAGCTGGCTATCAAACTAAGCCAAGAATATTGAAATAAAAATAAATGCCGAATTTTTAGCGCTGTTTTCTAGAATCAATATTTCACTTGCTAGAGCCACTTATTCTACGTAGGCATGTCTCCTTTGTCGCTGTTTTCTCCTCTCTAGAGCGTATCGCGCTTCTCTGCATAAAATAGGATTTACAAACGGAGCCTCCCTGCCAAACGCCCCGCGTCTTTCTCTGATTGCGGTTTGAAAAGCTGCATGTAACTGCTCATTGTAAAAGTAGCGAGGAGTGGGAAAAGCGTAGCCTGTTGCGAGTGCACGAGATGCTATTTCGAACCTTCCCAGAGACGGCTGAATATTTGAAGGAGGATTTTGGCTGTCGAAAACCGATCGAATGTCTATTAATAATCGGTCATACAAGTCGACGCCGTAGCAGTCAGCGAGAATATTTGCGTTATCGATGGCAATTGAACCTCTTATTTGACGTAGCTGCGTTTCTAAAAAATTACGCCCCTCTCGCCAATACCTCTGATCCACATCACAGTCACTTCTTCCCGGATCGCGCGGTGCTTCTTGTGTGTCGTATCCTAAAAGCCGACTTCTTTTCTCTACAAAGGTTGTCAGAGCACCATGAAAAATACGAAATTGCTCGGGATATTGATTACCCACTACCTTCGTTATGGATTCGTCTCGGCATGGTTCATCTTGAACAAAAAGACCGTGAAGTTTAGTTATTTTTAAACTCGGTAGCCCGTCTCCATCCCCAAAATTTTCATCGGGTGGATATTGTAGACATAATCGCAGATAAGCAGATTCGTAACGGCTATCTTGCGCTGTGCGGACATTCGAAGGGAGAAGGCTATTGTCGTTGGTGATTTTGTTGTCCAAAAACGAAGCGACTTCGGGAATTACGCGCAAGGCATGCCTCCAGGTTAAATCGACTTGCTTTAAAACTGGAAAGCGGTAAACAGCCCATGAGAGTGTCAGTAGTTCTCTGAGGTAGTTGTAACTTAGGTGGATTTCGCGATTGTTAGCAAGATCAAAAGCCACACTTAGACAGTGCACGTTTCGTGAGCGGCCTAAAACATCGATTTGCTTCGCAATTTGTAGATTTTGTAAGAAGACATGATAGGTCTCCAGATCACTTAGATGCGTTATCATCGAAGAAATATTTTCAATCATAGCGGCTTCCGTAGAATCTGAAATTGAAGGCCTAACTGATAATGAACTCTCGCATCGAGCGGACTCTATGAAAGTTCGAAATTTTAAATCAGAAACATATAATGCGAAATCTGCACGTGTCCGACATCCTGTAGCCAACCGAATGGATTTTGGTAGAGTTTCTTCGTCTGCGGCGCGGGTAGCTGCCCCTTCACTCCCATGGTCCTGTGTAGATGTAGCTTCCTCATCGTTGTCGTCATCGTCTTCCGGTGGAGATTCTATTTCCTGGAAAGGTGGCAGAGAGAAACAACTTTAAGACACATGACCATGATAAGGACTTTCCTATATTAAACAATTATTCCATTATTTAGGATATCAGAAAAACCGAATGAAATGATTGTTTTGTTATACATAGTTTTGAGGAGAATAATGACAAACACACCATCGCAAGGAACCTGAATTGAATATTATGGTTATTGGAAATCGTGGAGTGCGGGCTACGCGAATTAGCTATAGAAGAAGTGCTCCTGATAGGAGCACTCGGATTTCTTTTTTCCGAGTATGCTTAGGTCACTTTCTAGAATAATCATCATTCTCATTCATTCACCAGGCTGGAAATATACCATCACATTCCTTTCATATCCCACACGTTCGACATTCAAATCCTTGCAGTATGCAGGATGTTTGTCCCATGAACCTAGTTTAATGGCCTTAGCTCCCACGAGTCTCCTGTAGCTCAGTGGTAGAGCATCCGAACTAGTAATCGGAAGGTCTTAGGTTCGACTCCTGATAGGAGCACTCGGATTTCTTTTTTCCGAGTATGCCTGCGTCACTTTCTAGAATAATCATCGTTCTCAGATGAAGTAATATATCAAACACGAGGATGAGTGTTTCATCAGATATCCAAAGGCTAAGAAGTAAGCTGAGAAAACGAAGCGCAGCCGAGTTTTTTTGAACGACTTCGAGGTGTTTGGATATCTGATGAAACACACTTTCGAGTGTTTGATATGAATTTATGATGCGTCTTTTTACCTGAGACATTTCCTCACCAGCATCCGTTGGACCACTGGCCTGTGTAATGGTACTTGTTTGCGAGGCTGCGACGTCAGATTCTTCCGCGGGGACAGTTGGAGTTTGGTGGGCAGGTGAACTTACGCGAAAATCGGCTCTTTCTTTTAACACTGGTAGTAAATAGGTCGCTTCGGTTTTCTGTGTTACGAGGCGAACTGCTCGATCGATCGAAACATTATCTAAATCTTTAAGGACCATTAAAACGGAGCCAAGGTACATTGCGACGACTTCAAATCCGTACGACAAATAAAGACCTAGAGCCGATTTATTCTTAAAACAGCCTGCCAATTGAAGCCATACGTTCACGGTATATTGGCGTCGCGCGTTTAAATTTAGATTATGCAGCGCTTCTAAACCTGTTGCGATGCAGATGTCTCCTAGACATTTTCCTTTTTTGTCGACGCTTCTAATACAATAACTTAATTCCCAAATAGTTTTACGGGTTGTCTGCAATATGCCGCTGTGAATTTGTAATAAGGGTAGAGGTTCCATAAGAGAAGGGTCATAAGTGTTTTTCTTGAACATCGCAATAGCACAGGGAGTACCGTTTGATTTGTCAAACGCAATCACCGTCAACCGATCCCCCTCTCCAAGAAAAGATTTCGAAAGCTCGTTCTTATACGTATTTAAGTTAAGTTGATTTTTGGAAGCTTCTTCCGGATCTAGCATTGATTGCAAAATACTTAGTTCGCACGATTCAGAAAGTGACTGCCCATCTGGATAAATCTGCGTGAGAAAAAAAAAATGGAAAGGTAAATTCGGACGAACACTTATCGAAGGCCTTACTGAATAACAAGGAAAACAGAAATAAACGTTGGCACCCTGTGAAGTTTTGCAAATACCTCCATTAATTATTTTACACGATAATATTTACGCGATGGCCAATTCAACTAAGTTGGCCGTCAGCGAATACTAGAGAGATTTAGCATCGCCTTTACAGCAAACGGCAAACGCCAGGCCGGCTGAAGTTTTCTCTTTGATGAAAAAAAAAATGAAGCTTTTTTGGTTTAAGCTTATCTTCACCCAGTCGGCAACAGCTATCGAGCAAACACGAAAAAGAGAGAGGTGAGTTAGAGAAACACAAGTTTATGCATTTTAGAACAAGCAGCGGCTTGACGTTTCCTGTTTGGCGTGAGCCGTAAACGCGAAGCTGAATCGTAGATTGAAAACTTTGAGACTAGACTACGCTGTACCCTGCGATCAGGTGGTCCTTCTTGCCTTTTTGTTTGGGAGAGGAGGGGAAAAGTTTTTTTCATCCCCTTTTCCAGACAAAAAAAACCCGCCTGATCGTAGGTTAAATACGCGGCGGAGTGCAAGTTTCACACCTTTTTTTTGCGATAAATACAATCGTCGCCTTTTCGCAGCGCAGTCGAAAAGTCTTCTATTTTTGTGCGTAGAAAAACAAGCCGTTAAAGTTATTTAGGAAAATAATTGTTCTAGCATAAGTAAGTTACGAGAACAAGGACTATCTTAAGCCCTATGCACACCAACAAAGCATGTTTAATTACACCAGGTTTAACAAAATGAAAATTGGTGAGAGAAAGCTGAACCGTGCGCTTTGACGTAGGATGCAAGTAAACTTTAACTTGCTTTCATTTGTACTAAATCTGTAGTCCACAAAAATCGCCGAAACCAGCTTTTATGAACGAAACAATTTTAACTGTTTAACTAAACAGCTTTTAAACGTGTTTAAACCTTGGTGTGAATGGGGCACTAAGAAAACTTCTAAGAAAATAAAGTAGCGTTTAAATTTTGCCTTTCAATGAATGCGTTAAGTCGAAAATTAGCCTCTACAATGAATAAAGTTGGATGTAAAAAAGCTCTTGTAGTTGAATTGTTCACTTAATAAATGTTCTACAAACCCACTTACCGCTACTCTGAAGTCACAGTGTGTTAGTGCGTTGATGTGAGTGAACGCCATGCTGGAAACTGTAGATGATCAAAACGGAACTCGCCGGCTCTGGATAAATAGAGTACTTCAACTATGTTGAATAAAAATTAGAAAACGCTGAACAAACAAGATACTGTATACGGAGGATATATAATAGATCAAATCTGCTTAAATTACTCAACAAGATTGTGATATGTGATAGAGATGATATATATGTTTCTCAATGCTTTAAAATTCTGGCTAGTTCTCAGTCCTTGGCTTTCCAATGTGTTTCCCTGGAAACCAAACACTCGTGCCAAATTTGGTGAAATGATTTGAAAGCCTGTACGCAAAAGCTGGGAAACCTGTGTAACTACTCAATGATTTAATAGTACACTGACTGTACATCGTACAGTCAGAGTTTTCATTGATCCATAATAATAATGACGTCATTGTACAGCGGCTGGTTCATTCGCCATCTTGTACAGCAGCGTAGTTCAGTGTAAGGTAAGATCTTAACTAGTTTCAACATAGTTTAACTATTAAAAACAATGATATGATGTAGACAAAGCACAGCGGGAATATGGACCTTTAAATTCAAGTTTCTAGTAAAATCTTGCTGACTTTTAGCTTGCATTCGATCGATCTTATTCCTCGTGGATTCAGTTAAGTTATCCATGATTCTTAGGATGTTGCTTCAAGTCAAACTCTAGATACTGTGAAGCACTGATTGTCAAGGCAAACGATTTCTAGCGTTTATTCCAGTTATAACTATTCCCCAACCAGATCAATCGAACGCGAATTCGCTACTTCAGATAATCCTTTTATTTCGTGGTGACATAATAGAAACCTCGACTCCCGATAACTCGAACCATCGCTAACTTTACCCTCGATAACTCGAACCTTTTTCAATTTCCCTTGAAGATTCGAGTTATCGGGAGTTGACTGTATTGTTCAATTATTTTTTTATATGATTCACAGCTTATGGTTGAGGGTAAAAAGATCACCGAGAATATCAGTTAGATGTCTGCTTTTTACACGTGATGAAGTCCAAGTTCCTCAATGATGTATGCTCTAGTCGATTCTTCGTCTGCTTGTAGCACTTGTAGTGAATGACAGATAGAATGAAATATACAGCTTATGGCTTCACATGTAAGTCTTGAGATATGATGAGTAGGTCTACTGAACTATACATGTATATATGGTCTCCTTTTGCGTCTGCATTGATATTTTATGTTGAAAAGCTCTGTTCAGAGCATGAAATAATAAAGATTTTGAATTTTCACCTGCAAGTAGTAAACCTTTATTTAACTAGGGTAATCCCTTTAGAATACTCTGTTATGAATAGGAGCCCTACATTAAAACTAATAAAAAAAACAAGATAATAGCTCACTATCTTGTCTTTTATCTATTATATGGCTATAATTTAATAAATATTAATATAATATTAATATAATTAATTTAATTATAACTGCAGGTAGTTATATAAAATTGCTTCTTCTTGTTTCTCTTGAAATAACTTCCTTATTCAACCTAATTTTTAAATTATTCCTGGAAAATATTGTACATAAAGAGACCAGTTAGCTATTGCACAGACTGAGTGAAAAAAATGAATTGTTACGTTCTTGCCAGACACACAGAAACTATTTTTTTCTGTTATCAGCAATGTCACTTGAATAAAGTAAATACTGCCTGGTTCCTTTTCATTTTTTTTTTTTCTAAGCTATTTCAATTGTTAATTTGTAAAGGAAACAGCTAGTCTTTCGAGTAAACAATACATAATTTCACAGATACTCGGAGTATCTCAGTATGTCAAGGGTTCTAAATCCTTATTACAAGCTTGAAAATCTTCGAGCTTTCTTTTCACAGTCTACAGGGGCACCCAACCACTGTCTTCTGCAAAATATCTGTTCAAAATATATGTCTCCAATTTTCTATTACTTGAAGACGGCTAAAAATGTTAGGAAAGTGTTCTAAAATTTTCGGGAAAAGAGTACTGAATCTCTCTTAATTTCGAAAAGACGTAAGTTCCCCTAGAATTCCGGAACAGATGCTGAGAATGCAATTCTAGTTATCTAAAAGTACTCTGGATAAAAAGTGTTTTCAATGTATTTAGGAGCAAACCCTCGTTGGGTGCCCTGCGATGAACTTCTTTATTTTTAAATGACATCATGCTTTTTGGTAGTGAGACATTTAATCAGCATTTTTAAAACAAATAAACTCTCTTACCGATGGCCGATTTTTTAAAACACAATTCGATTAAGCTGGTTGAGAAAAAACTTGGCACAAACAGCCCCTCCCTCCCCCCCCCCCCCCCGCCATCCACCCACTCACCCACCTAACACGACAAAAGATAGAGGGAGAGGTTGTCAAGGTTTTATTAAAAGGATATTAAAGACAATGGTAAATAATATAGTTTAAGGACGATGCCTACTAATACCGAAGTATTTTTGTGCAGTTTATGACTTCGCGGGAAAAGCAGATCTTATCAAGGGCTATTGGGATCCAAAAAGAAAATTGTGGGTAACCACGCATTTTTCAGAGATATTTGAGCATTAATAGAGAGATTCAGCTTCGCGTTTACGGCTAACGGAAAAACGTTAAGCCGCTGTTTGTTCTACAATACACAAACTTGTGCTTCTCTCACTCACTTCTCTCTTTTTCGTGTTTGCTCGATAGCTGTCGCCTACTGGGTGGAGATAGGCTTAAACCAAAATAACCTATGTATGGGATTCTTTTCTAAATTGAAGCTTCATTATCTCTGAGAAATGCATGATTAACCCCCCCCCCCCCCTTTTTTTTTTATATTTTGAGATACCAAAAGCATTTGGTAAGTTCTGCTTTATCCGTATACTTTTAAACCGCGCAAAAATATTCCTGCATTAGTAGGCACCACCCATAGGAAACCTGAGTATCTCGCGATGCGCAGAACGTATGCCTTGGGTTCAAACCCCGGCTGGACCAACACTCAGGGTCCTTAAATGACTGAGGGGAAAGTGTTGCCTTTGTAATGACATCTGCAAATTGTTAGACTTTCTAGTCTTCTCGGATAAGGACGGTAAACCGTACGTCCCGTCTCACAACACTTGTTCCTAATAATAATCTGTGGGAAGTTAAAGAACCCTTGGCACTGTTCGTAAAGAGTAGGGCGTGGATTTCGGTGTCATGGTCTATCTGATTAAAGCCGTCATTGGTCTGGGTGGGTAGGGTGAGAGGCGGCTACATTGACCCTGAAAAGCCCCAAGGGGGGATTGGTCAATCAAATTAAAAAAAACAATCAAATATACCAAAACAGTAACGTTTAATGAAACTTGAGTTGTTCACATGCTTATACCTTTCAAATTATGCAACACGTCTGTTGAACGTTAACATTTCCCATTCCAACAAATCAAATCATACTATGCTTAAAAGTAAGCTGAAGTTTCCGACCGCACAGGACGGGTAACAAACATCCCTGTAACAATTGGAAAATTCACCTTGCTAGTAGGAAAGATTATACTAAGGTGGCTAAATATTTTTCAAACAATCTGTCTACAACAAATTAACAGAACACCTAGAAAATCTTTGTAGACCAAACGAACAACGGAAAACCTATCACGCTTTGTTTGCAACACTGAACAAACCAACACAAATAAGTGTCAAAGGCAGATATATCGCGCAACAACAACGATATTTTATTATTTGTCAATAAATCCTTAATCCCCTGGCTCCGCAGATAGCAGTGCTAATCGAGGCGGGCCATGATAATCCGGCAGTAAAAGAAGAGGAAATTACACAGGCGCTTTTCATTTAGCCATACATACATTATTTTCAAGCTGAAGTTTCCAACGCTACAGGACGGATACCAAAACATCTCGGTAACAATCGAAAAACTTCATCTTGCTAATAGGAGAAAATGTAAGAGCGGCGAAAAGTTTTCCAAACAAACTTCCTACAAAAAGGTTTAGGCCAAAACAGAATACTCGGAAAACTTTCCCTCGCCCGAAAAGACACAATAAAGCTATTTACTTTGCCTTGCTGAACTTTATATTAGCTGAGTAGCACTTTATATCAGCTTGAACGGATATTAAATGTCGCTATCATCCCAAATCGAAAATCTGAACCTTCCCGACGGAAATTTGTCCCTTCGCGCAAACTTGTCGAAGCGTTGAAAGCTGTGGAGCTTGCGTTTGACTTGTCGATAACTGGTGCAGGTTTGTAAAACGCTATAAAAGTCTGGATGGTAAACACCTTGCGAATAAAATTTGGCTATTTTCATAAAGCCGTTTCTGTAGAGTTCATATACAAATATTGGCCCACTTTCTGAGAACTTCACTTCGCGGACTGGTAACAACTGAACTAGAAACGCGTGTAGTATGTCAGTTCTTATAAGTAAAAAACCGCATAACCGTACGAGAGATACGAGGTCACTTTCAGAAAAAGATAGGGGGCCACATACATTCCACTGCAAAATATTGAAAAGTAAATCTAAAGAATCTTTATCGAAGTTGTTCGGTAGACAAAGTTGATTTTGGCCGTGCGGTTTTAAGCAAACGCTACATATGCGAAATGTAGTGCTATTGCGAAGAAACGCGGAGAAAAAATCACTAGCGAAGGACAAGTAATTCGTTGAAATTGAACGAGAATAGCTTTCGGAACTCAAGGAAATTACTGTTCTGTCATTGCTGACGATGAACGCGAAGAACAGTTGTGGGATGAGGTCAATTTCTTTAAGTACTTGTGACAGCATTTGGTCTTCGCCGCAATATGTCATCTCAGCCATGAACTTGTTTGGTATAGATTACCTGCCACATTCAAAAAAGGTACTTTACACTTCGCTCACAAGAAACTATTCAACTTATTCAGTCATTGTAAAACATTTACTGCTTATGAACTTGGCGATGTATGTCAATTTTCGGTGTTCTTAGCTCGTAGATTCCGTTAGAGTGCAAGTATACGAGGTCGATAGGATAAATCAATGCATTTACAGCTTCTTTAAAACTCTTACCGGCATTGAGTTTAAATTTTGCTGGTTCAGTCTCCGAATACTCAGCTAGATAGGCTGTTTTGTGGTCTTCCGATAACCTTAAAACTTTGCCAATGAACACTTCAGGACATTTTTCAGTAGAATTCGACGCTACTAAAGCAACAAAATCGCCAGGTATGGGAAGATATTCTATGTTTCCTTCCTCGTCTTCATCGCTCAAGATAAGTACACCGTCTTCGTCAAGGCTTCGAGAAACCGTCGAGCTTAACATATCTAGCGCCTTACTTTTCTTCTGAGCCAAGGGACGTTCGTCGTAAAATCGCTTTTGCGTCCTTACGGAATGCTTCATTAAAGTTGCAAACGATTCTCTCAGCGCAGGATCGTTACTTCCGGGCAAAGTCAAAAAATGATTTACGACTGCTTTTCTTAAATCGACCGTGGTTAACTTCATTGAAAAATATTTTTCGAAAAGCGAAGACACGTAATTTGTATACGAAGCATGAGTGAAGGGGTCGCCTCTTGAATTGACGAACAAAAAATCATGTTCTTTACCCCCCAAAAGCAAGTTTCTCATTTTAGTGGAGTAAATCTTCAAATAATTAGTGAGAAAAGTCAATGGTGTTAGATCTGTTCTGTTCGGTCCATAAGTGAGTCTTGTTTTGTAAGCATCCTCATACAAGATGGTGGTTCCGTCTTGATTAAAGCAAAGAAAATTTTGATTCTTACACTCATCGCTGTTTTGGCCGCCATAAATGCGCAAAGATATGTATTCTTTAACTCGCCCGGGGTTAGCTGAACAGTAAAGCAGTAGGAGACATAAGTTCATGCAACTTCTTGCCTGGTCCAACCCAGTTTTCTCGCTTACTTCCCATTTTAATTCACGGCAAAGTTCTAAAAGTTCGCTATAAACCACTTTTTCCAGTGCAGGCTTTTTTGCCAAATCGTCTACTTTATCTCGCCGTGCTAGGCGTTCTAGCTGTCTCTGTATGGCCCTCACTTTGTCTACTGAATCAGTCCAATCTTTGATCTGACTAGATACTGATGGCACTTTCAACACGTTAAGGAAGGCGGAAATATAACGACTGCAAGTTATTGCCTTTACAGAACGCGAATCCATCATGTAATTTGAGAATTGTTGTATTATCTGCGCATCGGCACAGTAAGAAAATTTTGGATCGACTTTTTTCACGTTTTTTAAATACCACATGAATCGAGAAAGTCTTTCAATCATTTTGTCAATAGTCACATTTTGCAACGCACTGCCTTCACGGTCACAATTGAGTTCGCAAGAATAAAACCTTCGTATTTCTTTGATGTCTGAAAGGAGCTCGGGTGACATTTCCTCGCTACTTAGGGAAGCAACTTTTTTGCTTTCATTGCAAGAGGAGTCAGAGGCTTCTTGTGTTACTACATCATCACTGACGGGTTCTACGGAAGAACCAATCAGTTTACTACCCACATTCACAAGGTGTCTGCCATCGCTTTCAAGATCGTCATTTTTGGAGGAAGGCCCTGGTTGGTCGTCTAAACAGTTATTTTGCGTATGATCAAATTCACTTTGAAAATTCCAAGGTATTTGAGATTTTATCGGAGAAAAACCTGTTGAAACGTCGCCCGTTACAGTAGGAACTTGGGGTTCAAAGGTTTGCAAAAAATGCGATAGAAATCTATAGCTACTTTGAAGACGTAATAAATTGTGTTCACTTATTAATCTAAAAGGGCCATTTTGAGGTGGAAGGTGACTGGAGAAAAAACGGTTCTCGTCTTCTGTACAGACTAAAGTCTGTATTTGCAGAAAATTCAGTGTATTACATAAATGATCTTCCGCTACACTAAAAAACAGTTTGCTTTTGACCTCGGAAAAACAGTAAAACAATTCTTTTCCTCGTCTTATTGCATTGAGATTGCCAAACTGAACAGCCATTTCGCCAATCAAAGTTCCACCCAAAATAGCAAGCTAAACTATAACATGCAAAAAAAAATTATATTGACTCCTGTCCACGTAGCCGGCAATCTGTTTCGTTGACAATCTGAGAAAGGCCTCCTTACCAGTCTTTATATACTTGAAAATTATTACATGAACCAATCAATCTTGCTGCAAAAGAGAAAAAAGAAAGAAAGCAACTTAAGAATACACGCAGACTAACACACCCAAAGAAGGATCCTTCCTTAGATTCCTTTAAAAAAGAAATGAATTCGGCCAGACGGGTCCTCTCCCTAACCCTAACCCTAACCCTAACCCTAACCCTAACCCTAACCCTAACCCTAACCCTAACCCTAACCCTAACCCTAACCCTAACCCTAACCCTAACCCTAAACCTAAACCCTAACCCTAATTAGGTTCCTCGGTATTGATTTCCCTACACGTTACCCTGGGATTTTTCACTTCTTAATAAAAAATATCAAATTTCATTATTTTGCGCCATAATTTGGAGGAATGCTAGATTATTTAATCGACTTTCATGCTATATGTGCAGTTTCTTTTTTTTGTATGGAAAATTTTGATTTTTTTCTCGATGAAAAAAAAAATGTAGGGAAATCAACGAAAATTTTCTAATCGACAGGAAAAAGCGTTTTTTAAAATTTTTTTCGGGTTTTAGCGATTGGATATCGTACCCTCTTATTGTTCTGCTGCCCTTGGCTTACCCTCGCAAAAAAAAAACTACTTTTTTCAAATTTCAAATTTTTCATGTGTAGTTGCATATCGACTAGGGTTCTTGAAGACCAAAATCAAGCATTCACTTGTTTTTTTACGACCTATGCAATTTAAAAATTTATAGAAATTCTAATTTTAAAGGGTTAGCGCCAAAAAAATTCTCAAAAATCAATTAATGATTTGGCCATCTTCCTGCCAAGTTTGGTAAACTTTCATGAATTCTGTGAGATTTTATGCCTGTTTAAGTCCAAAAGTGAAGTTCTTGATTCGTGTAGGGAAATCGTCGCAGCAAATTTCGATCTTTTTTTTTACTTTATTTTTTCATTCTCAGCCTAGGATTCTAACACGATGTGTCATTTATGCCAAATAAGGTAGCTTTTAAGTGTCATGTCTTGCCCTTGTATATTTTTTCCTTAAAGTTCTATAAAGTGACATTAGTGTAGGGAAATCAACGATACCCTGGCAAAATGTTTAAATGGTCGTCATCTTGTCATTTTTTGTGTACAACATCTGAAATTTACACACAAGATTTTTAAATGTTATAAAAGTATTTTCCTAAAATAAAACGTTTTTTGCTGCAATAGTTTTGGAGATATTGGCACTTGAACTTTGGAACTGTGATTCTTGCCTACTGTCGTCAAAATTTCTGAACCTTGGTTTTCATAGCAAAATATTTATTCAAAAACGCTCGTTGTTGACATGAGCTTTACATATATTCTTTTCCATGAAGTACACTACATAACTTTTAAATATCACGCTCGCAGCTTCTTTTTTCGTCGAGATATAGCATTCTAAACAAGGTAAGGTTTTCGTGCATCTTACATACAGTGAGTCTCCAGGTCAGTTTTGTTAGGAACCCCATGTAGGGAAATCAACGAAACTTTACATTTGAAAAAAAAACACTTTTAACATGTTTTTCTGCGGATAAAGAGACCAGGGTAACACAGAGTGCATCATTACCTGGATAAATACCAAGTGTTGTTACTAACCCTTGCATTGTTTTCGAGTTTTTCTCTCTTAACTGTCAAAAATGTAGGGAAATCGTCGAAAAATTAAAAACACTGAAACTCGCTAAAAATACAAGGAACAACCTTGAAATTTTAATAAAATGTTAAACATACATTGATACATATTGTATTAAAATTTCAAGTACGTGTGTTTAATATTTTGCGAATTACATAAGTTTAAATTATTGTAGTTCTTTCATACTTAGTTCTTAGACACTTCACGAGGAATACCATGAAGTTGGTAGTGGATTGGAAGTCATCGGGTGAGTACACGCTTTTTCTTGCTCCGTATTTAGTACCTATTTTAATCGTTTTAACACCATGCACAAGCGAACAAACCGTTACGAATGATATATAAGGTGACAGTGCTCCCGCAGAGCACGTCTGACAAACCAGAGGTTGATCAAATTGACAACAAAATCAAGGGATTTCCCGTTTTTAACAGCAGCACCATTGAGGCCATTAAACGGGTCATCAAACGAGTCGTGGCCATGTCTTCATCAGTCAATCAGCTGTATTGTCATGAGCAATGGGAGCATGTTCTTGAAGAGGTCATGAATGCTGTGGATCCTTCAGACTTCAATACAATGGTTGATACTGAACCAGCAAAAAAGGCCCTATTACTGCTGACAAAGAGCATGTCCGAAAAGATAACAGAGGACGACGCAGTGGTGGTGAGGGATTTTCTGATTGCACGAATCAGTCTGGAAAACGGGCAGAGACCAGGGCCACTAGAGACGGCGCGCATTCGGGATTTTCAACGCATTCAAGAAAAGGATGGCAAATACATCATGTTTGTAAGCAGACACAAGCGGAGCAAGGCAGGCCCAGCCCCCATCACCATGTCCGCCAACTTAAAGAGCAATCTTGACGTCTATATGCAATACGTCCGAGGGATACTGGCCAAGAAAGATGAGGAAGCCATTTTCCCGACGAAAAAAAATGGGACTGCCTTTCCAGCGGGAACAATCGGCAAAAGGATTACAGCTTGGTGGAGAAAAGCTACTGGACAAGAGCATGTTACAAGTACAAGAATAAGGAAGATGCACTCATCCAGCCTGTACCACCTAGACGATGCATCAAAGAGGAGTGCGCACTCCCTTATGTGCCACACCTCGAGAACAGCGGAAAAGCATTATATGATAAATACGCTTTCTGAGGCAGCCGTGGAGGGGCACAGGGTGCTCGCCGAAAACCTGGCCTTAAAGGAAACTAAAGCCACTGTAATCCCTGCAAGTCAGTCTCCCGTCGCTGAGAGTGAGGAAAATGAAGAGGATGGTGAGAATGAAGAGGCTTCAAAGCAACCCAATTTTACAGACCAAGAACGAGATGACATCGACTTGTTGTTTTCCCATGTCATAAAAACAAATGGGCCATTGAGCATAGAGCAAACGCGAGCATTCATGAGCGAAAGTCTTAATTTGGTTCCCTTTGTGAAAGATCCGGTGATGGTGACAAAGGTATATAAAAGAGTCAAATACCTTCAAGGTCTTCAAATGAAGCAGGGACTTCAAAGTGTGGAGGCAGTCGACAGCAGGTCAAAGACATCGGAGTGGCTTGACATGTCAAGTGAAACGTCATCTAAACAACAACGGAGAAGGTTTCTGTGGGCCCAAGAAGATGAGGAGGAGATCATGAAAGAGTTTAGGGCTTTTCAAACCTGCCCTGTAAAGGCTGTTATCCTTGACTGCTTTAAAACTACCCCAAGCCTTAAAGAAATTGCAGACCGCAATGGGTATAACCGATGTTACGAAAAAGTGAAAAGTCTATTCAAGAAAAGATCTTGCTGACTTATCAAAATGTGACTGACTGATAAAGCATTGTTGGAGTTGTTGAGTTATTAACAAAAAGAAGAAAAGAAAAAAAAAAAAACACCGTTGTTGCGTTAGCATTAGTTGTTGGGTTAGGTTCAGTTGTTGCGTTAATGGGTTGTGTTGGTTACTCGATGATACTCACTTACATCTCCTTGGGATTTTTCTTATCCTGGCAACAATGAGTCGGGCTGGTGACCCGATGATACCCCCTGGAAGACAGTGATAGGGCACTTGTCGAACTTTGTCTGGGATCAAACATGAGCTGGGGTAACCAACCCCTGGGGATTGCCCCACGGAGTAGTCAAGTGCCCCTACTATCACAGTCTCAGGATAATACCCTTGTTATTTTTAATCAACAAGGGGGGGACCAGGAAACCATGTTTAAATGGTCTAGCTGTCTGCCAAACACTCTAAGTACATCGAAAAAATCATTTTTCATCCTCCCTTAACTAATCGGAAAGTTTCAAGGAACTTCAGGTCTCGACCCAAAATCATAGGTCAACCCCTTTAAGAAAAATCCAAGATGGCCGCCAAAGAAGTCTATTCAGTAACTCCCTTAAAAATTTCAAATGATGTGTTTACAAACTATACCTATTGGACTTCAAAGGCAATACACTGAAGCATTTTTCACGCTTTGGATAATTTCATTTGTACTATTTTTTTGGGTGACAGAGGCAGAAAAAGCAACCAAAGTTGGTCATTCTCTTGCAGAAACAATACTTGCCGGTTAAAAGCCAATGTCACGCTTTTTTCAACTATAATCCACAGGATATTCCCTGGGCAATGATCTTCCCAAGTAACAAATCCTCAGCTTTTAAGCTTTCGGATTGGTGGCAATTTGACCATGAGCACTTTTTAGATTTCCATCAAAATACACTAAGTAAAAGTTCAACCTATAAAAAATGCTGACTAAGCACTTTCAACCAGTAGTAAATTAAGAAACGTAAAGTACGTAAGGCCATGAATAACTCAGCCAAGTTTCATCTTCAGAGGTTGTTTGGTCGCTGAGATATTGCACTTCAAAGAACTCCACATGCCTTGTTTTGATGCCTAAGGTACAAGAAAACATTGGTGTGAATAAAAAATTCTACCCTTCTTAATTTAACATCAAACTAAAAGAATGGACATTTAGCATAAAGCCAATGAATCAATGCATGCCTGAAAAAAATTTTAGCGCAAACCGTTAAAATACAAAAAAGATACAGTCATTTAAAGTGAGCCTTAAAATCCAAGATGGCCGCCAAAAACAAAGATGGCGTCTAATTTTATGCAAAACTTAAAAAATTTCTAAAATGAGAAAAAAATTTTTTTAGACATTCTCAGTCCCATTACAGGCCTTCCACGGTCTAAAGAAACATTCTGACACATATTAGAACAATTACCCTCGTAAAATAAAAAACATAACAGAGGTTGAAAAAACTGTGTAGGGAGATCAGCGAAACTTCCTACGGCTCCTGTAGGGAAATCAACGACTGTAGGGCAATCAACGAAAAATGTAGGGCAATCAACGAAAAATGTAGGGGAATCAACGACAAGTAGGGAAATCATCGAAAAATGTAGGGAAATCGTCGAAGAACCTAACCCTAACCCTAACCCTAACCCTAACCCTAACCCTAACCCTAACCCTAACCCTAACCCTAACCCTAAACCTAACCCTAAAACCTAACCCCTAACCCTAACCCTAACCCTAACCCTAACCCTAACCCTAACCCTAAACCTAACCCTAACCCTAACCCTAACCCTAACCCTAACCCTAACCCTAACCCTAACCTAACCCTAACCCTAACCCTAACCCTAACCTAACCCTAACCCTAACCCTAACCCTAACCCTAACCCCTAACCCTAACCCTAAACCTTACACTAAATTCTATACATAAATCCTTGAACCTTGACCGCAAATCCTAGTAATTTAATTTGCTTAATAGGCTGAACCCCGCTAGCGGGGTTGCCCAATAACTGAACCCCTTCCCGGCTTGGTGTTCAACCCTAAATTTTTAACTTAAGGTTTATGAAAAATCAACCCCAGACATTTAGTTTGCTTAAAAGACTGAACCCTAGAGCGCGGTTCAGCGAGGCACACCCCCTGACTTTATGCGTTTCAATATGGAAAATTTTTATGATTTGACTCACCAAAATTCCTTTCAGTGGAGAGGCGCTGTCAAGTTGTTCATTATCAAATTCAAACGGAAACCAGGTCTGTCAAAAGTACTCTATTTAAAAAAAAACACACAAACAATTAGTGGTGAACCCCGCTTGCGGGGTTGCCCAATAGCTGAACCCCTTCCCGGCTTGGTATTCAACCCTAAATTTTGAACTTAAGGTTTATGAAAAATCAACCCCGGACATTTAGTTTGCTTAAAAGACTGAACCCTCGAGCGCGGTTCAGCGAGGTACAGCCCCCTGACTTTATGCGTTTCAATATGGAAAATTTTTAAGATTTGACTCACCAAAATTCCTTTCAGTGGAGAGGCGCTGTCAAGTTGTTCATATCAAACGGAAACCAGGTCTGTCGAAAGTTCTCTATTGGAAAGGTTTTAAAAAAACACAAACAATTAGTGCATTTGTGCTGGCATGGGTACTTTTCACATGTTAAATCAATTATAGGCCGTAACTCTAAAATTTAGTTTGCCCAATAGGGGTTTATCTACCCTACCCGGTTTAGTATTCAACCCTTAATTTTAATTCGAAGATTTGACTCACCAAAATGCCTTTAGTGGAGAGAGACTGTCCATATCAAATTGAAGCGAAAACCCAGGCCTGTCCAAAATACTCTATCGGAAAGGTGAAATTAAAACCAATTAGTGCATTTATGCTGGGTAAATTGCCATGTCAAACGGTTAAACAAAGACAGATTCAGAGATTTGACTTACCAATTCGTTGTGTCAACAATTCCGCGTTCCAAAAACGAGCTTAGGCACGGTGAAAAAAGTCAGGGTCTATAGCGTAAGGAAAACAAAAAAACCCGACAATTAGTTCATTTGCACTGGCCACTTCGATTAAAGGGAAGTTCATCTCCTTTTCCTTAGAACCTAACAGATAACTGGGCACAGATTCGTGTTTGCTTTAAACGTCAAGGGGCGATGTTACTTTGAATGGCCGAAAAACAAAATTGCAGGGACTGAATTGTGTGATAATGGCTCGGTCTTGTTAAAAGGTTCCTACTTCTACACAGAAACCAATGTTAGTGCATGAATTGCATGTATGTATAAGAGCTCTTGAGATAAACGAGCACTTGTTTTAGATTCCGAGGCCAAGAAGGGGCGTACACGGTCAAGGTTGAAATGAAACTTCTCGGAGCTCTATTAAAGAGCAAGTGAGTGAAAAGGTACCTTTGGCGATCTCACCTGCGCCTACAGTCGGGATAAGTTAAAAGCGAGTTAAGAATATACCGAGAAGTTATACATGTTACGGTTTACGGGTCGAGAAAAAATTCACTTACCATGCTTCCAGTAGCAAAGTGCCCGCGCAATGTGAACTTTGCTCATGTAATCACGAGCTAAGACGTAATGTTCAGTAGAAAACAAACGGTTCTGATTGGACAACGCAAAGAACAGGACTTTGCTTCCCGCTGTTAACATAACACAGAGGTACGTGCAGAAAACAACCTGCTTAGGACATTAAATACACTGAGTTTCTGCAGAAACAAGAAAACAGCAATAGAGGTTATTCATACCTAATGGAACTTGCGCATCTCCATGATTTTAACTTGTGGGCGACTGAAAATTGCCAGGAAGGTTTTGCTGTTTTCATGCAACAAGACCTCACACAGCGTGTCCGTGTGCCTGGTTCCAGTTACCGGTTGGTGCTAATCTAATTATTCCGAAAATGAACTGTACCCTTTTTTATCCCGGCTCATACAAACAACAGACCTCAGGTCCATAGAGCGATGTCATTTTATTAAGAGACAAAAGCTTATCAAAGTTCTAAAACACAGTCAAACCTGAACAATGTTTTTGCACCCACATTGCAAAGCACCTTGAACTTGACCGAAGTTTATTGTCATTTCTATTGTTAAAAAAAAACCGTTTTAATAGATCGGCCATTTCACTTTACCGACAAAAAAGCTGTCACATCCCTGCAGACGATCAACAAACAGGAAATATCTCAGTTGTCTCCCTGATTAACGAAAAGTAGTCAAATTTATACTTTCCGAAATAACTCTTCACGCACCTTTTTTTTTTGTTTTGTTTTGTTTTGTATTTTCGCATAGAGTTTACTGTTTTAAATGTACTTAATACAAAATATATTTTTTTGACAGCCCAGGAGCGTAGCTTTCATATACGCAGATACAGCTGACATCTGGTAAAATATATTGTCACCCCCCCCCCCCCCCCAAAAAAAAAAAAAAAACCCAAACCACGTTCAGTACATAAACTGCAAGGGAAAACACAGGAAATCACATTTCTCGGTAGCGAAAGCACCGGTTTAATATATGCACGCCCATATCTTTAACAGTTGATATTTAAGAGCTTAAAAGTTGGGTACAAGCCTCGGTAGCCTAGCGCGGCCTTTAAGCCATCTGGAAACTACTGCAATCCCTCCTCAAAATTCCCCCCCCCCAATTTTTCGCAGCATGGCAGGGGTTCGTTTGCACGCCAAACGAGCCCCTATCAATGCACGCGTCTGGTGCCCAGGCCAGGCCGAGTCATGGAGCTTGCTCTTTAATTATTTAAAGGACACCACAGTCACACTAAAGCGAGTTTTAATTTATGAGGATTTCTCCAAAAATCCCCATAAATCTCGCTTTCGTGCAGCTTGGAAGAGCATCACGGCGTTTGTGCACAAGCCTCGTGCTTTCGGAAGCCATGTTTTCATATTGTATCGCTAAAGCAAGATAGACTACATAAAAAGGTATGAAATCTATTTCTTTCGCATTGTTTGTTTGTTTGTTTATTTCTTTGTCAAGAGAATATCGCACACTCGAGAGAAGTTTAGATTGAATTCGTTCTTAAATTATATTTTGGTAAAGTCAAAGTTTTGCACGGAATCGCTCCTGTTATTTGCAAATCGTTTTCCTCAATCTCATCCATCGGTTACTTAGTATGACAATTATTAGAAGGTGCTGTCGTTATAGTGATGGCCTGATGACTTAACAATTTACTTACTAGCTTATTTCAAATGAATGTTTTTGCTCAGGCTCTTTAAAATCTTCAATTTGTATTGATCAAAACTGTTAGTAGTCTCACACTTAAAGTTTGCCTGAGTGCCCAGGACCATATGAGGTGTCAGTGCAATCAGATTTGATTTTTTGCTTTGCTTGTCACTGTCTGCAGCCTCAGATAAGGCTCTGACAAGGATTTAAGTCAAGCCGTGAACTCCGAGGACTGACTGGGGTGCATTTGATGTCGCTCGACTCGGCGCACGAGGGGTACGTGCCTTCTGGGTGAGACGTACTGCTTCCATGATCAACTGGACTGGAAGGTGAATTGAGTTCAGTAGTCAGTTTAAATAGTTTGAAAGTTCTTAATGAACTGCATTCATGAGTGAGTGCAAGATTAATTTATTTAGAGATTTATTTAGTGATGGCCTGATGGCTTATCAATTTACTTACTAGCTTATTTCAAATAAATGTTCTTCCTCAGGCTCTTTAAAATCTTCAATTTGTATTGCTCCAAAGTCTCAGTGTCACACTTATAAAAAGTCATTAATGAGAATCAGATTTGATGTTTTGCTTTGCTTGTGACTGTCTGCAGCCTGACAGATGTCAGCCTCTGACAAGGATTTATTTCTGTCAAGCCGTCAACTCAGCACTGACTGACTGGGGTGCATTCATGCCGCGAGAAGCAGGCCACCAGGGCTACGTGCCTTCTGGGTGAGATGGACCCACTGCTTGCATGATCAACTGGACTGGAAGGTTAGTTGAGTTCAGTAGTCAGTTTAAATAGTTTGAAAGTTCTTAATGAACTGCATTCATGAGTGTTAGGGTTGATTATTATTATAATTATTAATAAGTTCTAAATTAATTGTTCCCACCAATGGAACCTCATGGCCATTTGAAGTCTCGAATACATATATGTCCACTGATAAATTGAATCAAAGAACCAATTCTCCTCTCTTAATTGCCCCCACACTGTGGTTAGGGAGTGTTGGTTGTTTAAAAGATCAGAAAAAAAATCCACCTTGGCTGATAAAAATCTTAATTCTCATGACCTGGGGGGTTGAATAGTCTTTGAAATTACAAGGAGAAATTGGATGTTCAACACTCTTAGGCCCTAATGAGGCTGAATCGTGACTGATTGCAGTAAACTCACTGCAGATTCAGGCATTTTGACAACCAGAGGGTTAAATTTAATCCCAGCTGGCAAGTTGAATGTTTTAAGCTAGGCTGGGAGTTTGATTGAAACCGATCTAAAGCAAATCAAAAAATTCTGCACTGGGGATATATTTTAGAGTTGTTCAGCTTAAGTGTATCATGCAGCTGACAACAGAAGATTGATCTATTTTGAGAAAAGCAGACATTGATTGCAGTCTTGAACTGGGTCGAAATGTTCGACCCAGTCTCATATTGCCATCACGTCGTCGTCACCATCATTAATTTGGGTGTGTTTTCTTTTCTTTTTTTTTTTAAAATTTATTTTTCTGTTATTTGCAAAGCCATCTTCAATTTGTATTGCTCCAAAGTCTCAGTGTCACACTTATAAAAAGTCATTAATGAGAATCAGATTTGATGTTTTGCTTTGCTTGTGACTGTCTGCAGCCTGACAGATGTCAGCCTCTGACAAGGATTTATTTCTGTCAAGCCGTCAACTCAGCACTGACTGACTGGGGTGCATTCATGCCGCGAGAAGCAGGCCACCAGGGCTACGTGCCTTCTGGGTGAGATGGACCCACTGCTTGCATGATCAACTGGACTGGAAGGTTAGTTGAGTTCAGTAGTCAGTTTAAATAGTTTGAAAGTTCTTAATGAACTGCATTCATGAGTGTTAGGGTTGATTATTATTATAATTATTAATAAGTTCTAAATTAATTGTTCCCACCAATGGAACCTCATGGCCATTTGAAGTCTCGAATACATATATGTCCACTGATAAATTGAATCAAAGAACCAATTCTCCTCTCTTAATTGCCCCCACACTGTGGTTAGGGAGTGTTGGTTGTTTAAAAGATCAGAAAAAAAATCCACCTTGGCTGATAAAAATCTTAATTCTCATGACCTGGGGGGTTGAATAGTCTTTGAAATTACAAGGAGAAATTGGATGTTCAACACTCTTAGGCCCTAATGAGGCTGAATCGTGACTGATTGCAGTAAACTCACTGCAGATTCAGGCATTTTGACAACCAGAGGGTTAAATTTAATCCCAGCTGGCAAGTTGAATGTTTTAAGCTAGGCTGGGAGTTTGATTGAAACCGATCTAAAGCAAATCAAAAAATTCTGCACTGGGGATATATTTTAGAGTTGTTCAGCTTAAGTGTATCATGCAGCTGACAACAGAAGATTGATCTATTTTGAGAAAAGCAGACATTGATTGCAGTCTTGAACTGGGTCGAAATGTTCGACCCAGTCTCATATTGCCATCACGTCGTCGTCACCATCATTAATTTGGGTGTGTTTTCTTTTCTTTTTTTTTTTTAAATTTATTTTTCTGTTATTTGCAAAGCCATCTTCAATTTGTATTGCTCCAAAGTCTCAGTGTCACACTTATAAAAAGTCATTAATGAGAATCAGATTTGATGTTTTGCTTTGCTTGTGACTGTCTGCAGCCTGACAGATGTCAGCCTCTGACAAGGATTTATTTCTGTCAAGCCGTCAACTCAGCACTGACTGACTGGGGTGCATTCATGCCGCGAGAAGCAGGCCACCAGGGCTACGTGCCTTCTGGGTGAGATGGACCCACTGCTTGCATGATCAACTGGACTGGAAGGTTAGTTGAGTTCAGTAGTCAGTTTAAATAGTTTGAAAGTTCTTAATGAACTGCATTCATGAGTGTTAGGGTTGATTATTATTATAATTATTAATAAGTTCTAAATTAATTGTTCCCACCAATGGAACCTCATGGCCATTTGAAGTCTCGAATACATATATGTCCACTGATAAATTGAATCAAAGAACCAATTCTCCTCTCTTAATTGCCCCCACACTGTGGTTAGGGAGTGTTGGTTGTTTAAAAGATCAGAAAAAAAATCCACCTTGGCTGATAAAAATCTTAATTCTCATGACCTGGGGGGTTGAATAGTCTTTGAAATTACAAGGAGAAATTGGATGTTCAACACTCTTAGGCCCTAATGAGGCTGAATCGTGACTGATTGCAGTAAACTCACTGCAGATTCAGGCATTTTGACAACCAGAGGGTTAAATTTAATCCCAGCTGGCAAGTTGAATGTTTTAAGCTAGGCTGGGAGTTTGATTGAAACCGATCTAAAGCAAATCAAAAAATTCTGCACTGGGGATATATTTTAGAGTTGTTCAGCTTAAGTGTATCATGCAGCTGACAACAGAAGATTGATCTATTTTGAGAAAAGCAGACATTGATTGCAGTCTTGAACTGGGTCGAAATGTTCGACCCAGTCTCATATTGCCATCACGTCGTCGTCACCATCATTAATTTGGGTGTGTTTTCTTTTCTTTTTTTTTTTAAAATTTATTTTTCTGTTATTTGCAAAGCCATCTTCAATTTGTATTGCTCCAAAGTCTCAGTGTCACACTTATAAAAAGTCATTAATGAGAATCAGATTTGATGTTTTGCTTTGCTTGTGACTGTCTGCAGCCTGACAGATGTCAGCCTCTGACAAGGATTTATTTCTGTCAAGCCGTCAACTCAGCACTGACTGACTGGGGTGCATTCATGCCGCGAGAAGCAGGCCACCAGGGCTACGTGCCTTCTGGGTGAGATGGACCCACTGCTTGCATGATCAACTGGACTGGAAGGTTAGTTGAGTTCAGTAGTCAGTTTAAATAGTTTGAAAGTTCTTAATGAACTGCATTCATGAGTGTTAGGGTTGATTATTATTATAATTATTAATAAGTTCTAAATTAATTGTTCCCACCAATGGAACCTCATGGCCATTTGAAGTCTCGAATACATATATGTCCACTGATAAATTGAATCAAAGAACCAATTCTCCTCTCTTAATTGCCCCCACACTGTGGTTAGGGAGTGTTGGTTGTTTAAAAGATCAGAAAAAAAATCCACCTTGGCTGATAAAAATCTTAATTCTCATGACCTGGGGGGTTGAATAGTCTTTGAAATTACAAGGAGAAATTGGATGTTCAACACTCTTAGGCCCTAATGAGGCTGAATCGTGACTGATTGCAGTAAACTCACTGCAGATTCAGGCATTTTGACAACCAGAGGGTTAAATTTAATCCCAGCTGGCAAGTTGAATGTTTTAAGCTAGGCTGGGAGTTTGATTGAAACCGATCTAAAGCAAATCAAAAAATTCTGCACTGGGGATATATTTTAGAGTTGTTCAGCTTAAGTGTATCATGCAGCTGACAACAGAAGATTGATCTATTTTGAGAAAAGCAGACATTGATTGCAGTCTTGAACTGGGTCGAAATGTTCGACCCAGTCTCATATTGCCATCACGTCGTCGTCACCATCATTAATTTGGGTGTGTTTTCTTTTCTTTTTTTTTTTAAAATTTATTTTTCTGTTATTTGCAAAGCCATCTTCAATTTGTATTGCTCCAAAGTCTCAGTGTCACACTTATAAAAAGTCATTAATGAGAATCAGATTTGATGTTTTGCTTTGCTTGTGACTGTCTGCAGCCTGACAGATGTCAGCCTCTGACAAGGATTTATTTCTGTCAAGCCGTCAACTCAGCACTGACTGACTGGGGTGCATTCATGCCGCGAGAAGCAGGCCACCAGGGCTACGTGCCTTCTGGGTGAGATGGACCCACTGCTTGCATGATCAACTGGACTGGAAGGTTAGTTGAGTTCAGTAGTCAGTTTAAATAGTTTGAAAGTTCTTAATGAACTGCATTCATGAGTGTTAGGGTTGATTATTATTATAATTATTAATAAGTTCTAAATTAATTGTTCCCACCAATGGAACCTCATGGCCATTTGAAGTCTCGAATACATATATGTCCACTGATAAATTGAATCAAAGAACCAATTCTCCTCTCTTAATTGCCCCCACACTGTGGTTAGGGAGTGTTGGTTGTTTAAAAGATCAGAAAAAAAATCCACCTTGGCTGATAAAAATCTTAATTCTCATGACCTGGGGGGTTGAATAGTCTTTGAAATTACAAGGAGAAATTGGATGTTCAACACTCTTAGGCCCTAATGAGGCTGAATCGTGACTGATTGCAGTAAACTCACTGCAGATTCAGGCATTTTGACAACCAGAGGGTTAAATTTAATCCCAGCTGGCAAGTTGAATGTTTTAAGCTAGGCTGGGAGTTTGATTGAAACCGATCTAAAGCAAATCAAAAAATTCTGCACTGGGGATATATTTTAGAGTTGTTCAGCTTAAGTGTATCATGCAGCTGACAACAGAAGATTGATCTATTTTGAGAAAAGCAGACATTGATTGCAGTCTTGAACTGGGTCGAAATGTTCGACCCAGTCTCATATTGCCATCACGTCGTCGTCACCATCATTAATTTGGGTGTGTTTTCTTTTCTTTTTTTTTTTAAAATTTATTTTTCTGTTATTTGCAAAGCCATCTTCAATTTGTATTGCTCCAAAGTCTCAGTGTCACACTTATAAAAAGTCATTAATGAGAATCAGATTTGATGTTTTGCTTTGCTTGTGACTGTCTGCAGCCTGACAGATGTCAGCCTCTGACAAGGATTTATTTCTGTCAAGCCGTCAACTCAGCACTGACTGACTGGGGTGCATTCATGCCGCGAGAAGCAGGCCACCAGGGCTACGTGCCTTCTGGGTGAGATGGACCCACTGCTTGCATGATCAACTGGACTGGAAGGTTAGTTGAGTTCAGTAGTCAGTTTAAATAGTTTGAAAGTTCTTAATGAACTGCATTCATGAGTGTTAGGGTTGATTATTATTATAATTATTAATAAGTTCTAAATTAATTGTTCCCACCAATGGAACCTCATGGCCATTTGAAGTCTCGAATACATATATGTCCACTGATAAATTGAATCAAAGAACCAATTCTCCTCTCTTAATTGCCCCCACACTGTGGTTAGGGAGTGTTGGTTGTTTAAAAGATCAGAAAAAAAATCCACCTTGGCTGATAAAAATCTTAATTCTCATGACCTGGGGGGTTGAATAGTCTTTGAAATTACAAGGAGAAATTGGATGTTCAACACTCTTAGGCCCTAATGAGGCTGAATCGTGACTGATTGCAGTAAACTCACTGCAGATTCAGGCATTTTGACAACCAGAGGGTTAAATTTAATCCCAGCTGGCAAGTTGAATGTTTTAAGCTAGGCTGGGAGTTTGATTGAAACCGATCTAAAGCAAATCAAAAAATTCTGCACTGGGGATATATTTTAGAGTTGTTCAGCTTAAGTGTATCATGCAGCTGACAACAGAAGATTGATCTATTTTGAGAAAAGCAGACATTGATTGCAGTCTTGAACTGGGTCGAAATGTTCGACCCAGTCTCATATTGCCATCACGTCGTCGTCACCATCATTAATTTGGGTGTGTTTTCTTTTCTTTTTTTTTTTAAAATTTATTTTTCTGTTATTTGCAAAGCCATCTTCAATTTGTATTGCTCCAAAGTCTCTGTGTCACACTTATAAAAAGTCATTAATGAGAATCAGATTTGATGTTTTGCTTTGCTTGTGACTGTCTGCAGCCTGACAGATGTCAGCCTCTGACAAGGATTTATTTCTGTCAAGCCGTCAACTCAGCACTGACTGACTGGGGTGCATTCATGCCGCGAGAAGCAGGCCACCAGGGCTACGTGCCTTCTGGGTGAGATGGACCCACTGCTTGCATGATCAACTGGACTGGAAGGTTAGTTGAGTTCAGTAGTCAGTTTAAATAGTTTGAAAGTTCTTAATGAACTGCATTCATGAGTGTTAGGGTTGATTATTATTATAATTATTAATAAGTTCTAAATTAATTGTTCCCACCAATGGAACCTCATGGCCATTTGAAGTCTCGAATACATATATGTCCACTGATAAATTGAATCAAAGAACCAATTCTCCTCTCTTAATTGCCCCCACACTGTGGTTAGGGAGTGTTGGTTGTTTAAAAGATCAGAAAAAAAATCCACCTTGGCTGATAAAAATCTTAATTCTCATGACCTGGGGGGTTGAATAGTCTTTGAAATTACAAGGAGAAATTGGATGTTCAACACTCTTAGGCCCTAATGAGGCTGAATCGTGACTGATTGCAGTAAACTCACTGCAGATTCAGGCATTTTGACAACCAGAGGGTTAAATTTAATCCCAGCTGGCAAGTTGAATGTTTTAAGCTAGGCTGGGAGTTTGATTGAAACCGATCTAAAGCAAATCAAAAAATTCTGCACTGGGGATATATTTTAGAGTTGTTCAGCTTAAGTGTATCATGCAGCTGACAACAGAAGATTGATCTATTTTGAGAAAAGCAGACATTGATTGCAGTCTTGAACTGGGTCGAAATGTTCGACCCAGTCTCATATTGCCATCACGTCGTCGTCACCATCATTAATTTGGGTGTGTTTTCTTTTCTTTTTTTTTTTAAAATTTATTTTTCTGTTATTTGCAAAGCCATCTTCAATTTGTATTGCTCCAAAGTCTCAGTGTCACACTTATAAAAAGTCATTAATGAGAATCAGATTTGATGTTTTGCTTTGCTTGTGACTGTCTGCAGCCTGACAGATGTCAGCCTCTGACAAGGATTTATTTCTGTCAAGCCGTCAACTCAGCACTGACTGACTGGGGTGCATTCATGCCGCGAGAAGCAGGCCACCAGGGCTACGTGCCTTCTGGGTGAGATGGACCCACTGCTTGCATGATCAACTGGACTGGAAGGTTAGTTGAGTTCAGTAGTCAGTTTAAATAGTTTGAAAGTTCTTAATGAACTGCATTCATGAGTGTTAGGGTTGATTATTATTATAATTATTAATAAGTTCTAAATTAATTGTTCCCACCAATGGAACCTCATGGCCATTTGAAGTCTCGAATACATATATGTCCACTGATAAATTGAATCAAAGAACCAATTCTCCTCTCTTAATTGCCCCCACACTGTGGTTAGGGAGTGTTGGTTGTTTAAAAGATCAGAAAAAAAATCCACCTTGGCTGATAAAAATCTTAATTCTCATGACCTGGGGGGTTGAATAGTCTTTGAAATTACAAGGAGAAATTGGATGTTCAACACTCTTAGGCCCTAATGAGGCTGAATCGTGACTGATTGCAGTAAACTCACTGCAGATTCAGGCATTTTGACAACCAGAGGGTTAAATTTAATCCCAGCTGGCAAGTTGAATGTTTTAAGCTAGGCTGGGAGTTTGATTGAAACCGATCTAAAGCAAATCAAAAAATTCTGCACTGGGGATATATTTTAGAGTTGTTCAGCTTAAGTGTATCATGCAGCTGACAACAGAAGATTGATCTATTTTGAGAAAAGCAGACATTGATTGCAGTCTTGAACTGGGTCGAAATGTTCGACCCAGTCTCATATTGCCATCACGTCGTCGTCACCATCATTAATTTGGGTGTGTTTTCTTTTCTTTTTTTTTTTAAAATTTATTTTTCTGTTATTTGCAAAGCCATCTTCAATTTGTATTGCTCCAAAGTCTCAGTGTCACACTTATAAAAAGTCATTAATGAGAATCAGATTTGATGTTTTGCTTTGCTTGTGACTGTCTGCAGCCTGACAGATGTCAGCCTCTGACAAGGATTTATTTCTGTCAAGCCGTCAACTCAGCACTGACTGACTGGGGTGCATTCATGCCGCGAGAAGCAGGCCACCAGGGCTACGTGCCTTCTGGGTGAGATGGACCCACTGCTTGCATGATCAACTGGACTGGAAGGTTAGTTGAGTTCAGTAGTCAGTTTAAATAGTTTGAAAGTTCTTAATGAACTGCATTCATGAGTGTTAGGGTTGATTATTATTATAATTATTAATAAGTTCTAAATTAATTGTTCCCACCAATGGAACCTCATGGCCATTTGAAGTCTCGAATACATATATGTCCACTGATAAATTGAATCAAAGAACCAATTCTCCTCTCTTAATTGCCCCCACACTGTGGTTAGGGAGTGTTGGTTGTTTAAAAGATCAGAAAAAAAATCCACCTTGGCTGATAAAAATCTTAATTCTCATGACCTGGGGGGTTGAATAGTCTTTGAAATTACAAGGAGAAATTGGATGTTCAACACTCTTAGGCCCTAATGAGGCTAAATCGTGACTGATTGCAGTAAACTCACTGCAGATTCAGGCATTTTGACAACCAGAGGGTTAAATTTAATCCCAGCTGGCAAGTTGAATGTTTTAAGCTAGGCTGGGAGTTTGATTGAAACCGATCTAAAGCAAATCAAAAAATTCTGCACTGGGGATATATTTTAGAGTTGTTCAGCTTAAGTGTATCATGCAGCTGACAACAGAAGATTGATCTATTTTGAGAAAAGCAGACATTGATTGCAGTCTTGAACTGGGTCGAAATGTTCGACCCAGTCTCATATTGCCATCACGTCGTCGTCACCATCATTAATTTGGGTGTGTTTTCTTTTCTTTTTTTTTTAAAATTTATTTTTCTGTTATTTGCAAAGCCATCTTCAATTTGTATTGCTCCAAAGTCTCAGTGTCACACTTATAAAAAGTCATTAATGAGAATCAGATTTGATGTTTTGCTTTGCTTGTGACTGTCTGCAGCCTGACAGATGTCAGCCTCTGACAAGGATTTATTTCTGTCAAGCCGTCAACTCAGCACTGACTGACTGGGGTGCATTCATGCCGCGAGAAGCAGGCCACCAGGGCTACGTGCCTTCTGGGTGAGATGGACCCACTGCTTGCATGATCAACTGGACTGGAAGGTTAGTTGAGTTCAGTAGTCAGTTTAAATAGTTTGAAAGTTCTTAATGAACTGCATTCATGAGTGTTAGGGTTGATTATTATTATAATTATTAATAAGTTCTAAATTAATTGTTCCCACCAATGGAACCTCATGGCCATTTGAAGTCTCGAATACATATATGTCCACTGATAAATTGAATCAAAGAACCAATTCTCCTCTCTTAATTGCCCCCACACTGTGGTTAGGGAGTGTTGGTTGTTTAAAAGATCAGAAAAAAAATCCACCTTGGCTGATAAAAATCTTAATTCTCATGACCTGGGGGGTTGAATAGTCTTTGAAATTACAAGGAGAAATTGGATGTTCAACACTCTTAGGCCCTAATGAGGCTGAATCGTGACTGATTGCAGTAAACTCACTGCAGATTCAGGCATTTTGACAACCAGAGGGTTAAATTTAATCCCAGCTGGCAAGTTGAATGTTTTAAGCTAGGCTGGGAGTTTGATTGAAACCGATCTAAAGCAAATCAAAAAATTCTGCACTGGGGATATATTTTAGAGTTGTTCAGCTTAAGTGTATCATGCAGCTGACAACAGAAGATTGATCTATTTTGAGAAAAGCAGACATTGATTGC
>NW_028146168.1:0-31529 GCF_977016875.1 Pavona decussata
GTATAAGCAATAATACGCATGAAATATTTATCTTTTCTAAAGATATAACTAGTTTTTTAAAAAACCACTTTTTCAGACAATCCTGGCCAAAAATTCCCGGGACAGTACACAAAATTGCATTGTCAGTTAACATTTTCATTCTGCATATCTTAAGCCAGTGTTCGACATTTTTATTAAGCTGTCTTTGCAATTTTTGGAAAGCCCCCTTCCCCCCAAACAATGTTGAGAGCAACTGGAATCATTCGGACTGTAGATAAACACAGCATGGTATCAACATTGCATGGGGGAGGGGGGGCCGAGGAACAGTTCGTGATGAATTTTGCAAATCGTCCCAGTATTTTTGGCCAGGATTGTCTGATTTTAGCGTTGCTTTAAAATTGGTAAATTATATCATTTTGAAGACAATTTGGAAGTTCCTTTTTTTTAAAATCAAGAGTGTTATTGCCATTTCCATCATCACCTCGCCTTAAAAAGTGAAAGTTCGAGTTACAGTCGCGAATATTGGAATAAGAGATGAGGAATGGATATTTTTATTCAGACGTCGATATGCGTGCGCGTAGTTATTTTGTAAAGTATGCACATAGAAACACTGACAGAGATAAAAATCTTTCGAAAACTGTAGGCAAATGGAGAGGGCATATCTTATCAGCGATGGTCCTTAGTTAGATGCAGTCCACCTGCCTGTTCCCAGAGAGGTTAGGAGCCGAGATGTTGGATGTAAAGACGAACACCTTTTTGCGACCTCCGACGCCCTCTTAGTTTTGCGTAAGGCAGGTGCCATTGACAACACCGACACAAATTTTAAAAGAATACGAGATGGCGCTTTTCCCACTATTGGAGACGAATATCACTTTAAGAGCAGAAACGTTTAATTCTTAGCGGTGGCTGTTTTACCAAATCGCGCGTATTGCGTGACCACTCAAAACAGATGCAATACGTCATCAAAACATTTGTCCGAACATTTCTCGCCTACATTTCTCACCACTAAAAAGTCATTTTGCGATGTTTGTTGGCACTTTATTACCTTTTGCAGCGTGTAAAGGCTTTCTTTACCATTTGATCGCCATACTGAAATGCTTTCCTAAATGCATTTCACAGAGTAAATCTATTTTCGAACATTTCTCACCCCATTACGTAAAAATAATTTCAAATTAGCTTAGATTTTTTATTGTGACACGGGTGAGAAATGTTGCCAAAGTACTAAGACGAACTTATGCTGTGATCAAAAGGGGTAGAATAGAAGGGGAAACAATCTTTCTTTCATTGGGAGAAAAGTTTACCTGGAAACAAGCCATTTTCTTCCCTGCAACACGATTGGAATGAGCGAGAAATGACCACGAGAACTGTTACGCATTGAAAAATAGCAAGTTCAATGTCACGCAGTGCGTGACTTACAGCTTAACTGGCTTTGAAGGGAGCGGACTTTGTATGAAGTGCAGTTATTTTCCCTTACGTTTGAGTGAAAAGCTACAACCACGTTAAAGAAATAATGTGACGATGTTACTTGAGGTTCTTACGCTACTAGTTGGTTCTATTGTCTTGAAGGGAAAGCACGACAATGGAACAAGAGCAATTCCCCCTACTATTTTGCTATTCTGGTGTGCGATGTTATCTATCACCGCAATAGGACTATCATCCAAAGCACTTAAAAGCGCCCGCGTAAATTTTTATACCAACAATTTGCTACACTAGTAACGTTCTAGCTGTAATTTCTTCCTCAAAATATCGGTTTATGAGGATACGTATGCTTTCCATGCAGTCTACGTAATGTACATCAGAGATCCCCCGCTAAGGACATACGGACACAGTTTGGCATTTTGGTGAGATCATGCTAAAGCTATTTGTGCCAAGATTACCCAACGGGTAAAGAGTCACTTTCTTGACTTGATTACTGCCCAAAGCAAAAATACGCACCATATGACGTGGTTGACCGCCAGTAACTTATATTCCAATGTTTCCACTTAGCAAATACGCACGGTCAGCCTTACGACAAGAACGCGCGGTGTAAGTCCTCTTTTCCATGACGAGTAAACAATGCGACCGTATGTAACCCTTGAGACTTGAAACAGCTTTAACCTCATGTATAAGCAATAATACGCATGAAATATTTATCTTTTCTAAAGATATAACTAGTTTTTTAAAAAACCACTTTTTCAGACAATCCTGGCCAAAAATTCCCGGGACAGTACACAAAATTGCATTGTCAGTTAACATTTTCATTCTGCATATCTTAAGCCAGTGTTCGACATTTTTATTAAGCTGTCTTTGCAATTTTTGGAAAGCCCCCTTCCCCCCAAACAATGTTGAGAGCAACTGGAATCATTCGGACTGTAGATAAACACAGCATGGTATCAACATTGCATGGGGGAGGGGGGGCCGAGGAACAGTTCGTGATGAATTTTGCAAATCGTCCCAGTATTTTTGGCCAGGATTGTCTGATTTTAGCGTTGCTTTAAAATTGGTAAATTATATCATTTTGAAGACAATTTGGAAGTTCCTTTTTTTTAAAATCAAGAGTGTTATTGCCATTTCCATCATCACCTCGCCTTAAAAAGTGAAAGTTCGAGTTACAGTCGCGAATATTGGAATAAGAGATGAGGAATGGATATTTTTATTCAGACGTCGATATGCGTGCGCGTAGTTATTTTGTAAAGTATGCACATAGAAACACTGACAGAGATAAAAATCTTTCGAAAACTGTAGGCAAATGGAGAGGGCATATCTTATCAGCGATGGTCCTTAGTTAGATGCAGTCCACCTGCCTGTTCCCAGAGAGGTTAGGAGCCGAGATGTTGGATGTAAAGACGAACACCTTTTTGCGACCTCCGACGCCCTCTTAGTTTTGCGTAAGGCAGGTGCCATTGACAACACCGACACAAATTTTAAAAGAATACGAGATGGCGCTTTTCCCACTATTGGAGACGAATATCACTTTAAGAGCAGAAACGTTTAATTCTTAGCGGTGGCTGTTTTACCAAATCGCGCGTATTGCGTGACCACTCAAAACAGATGCAATACGTCATCAAAACATTTGTCCGAACATTTCTCGCCTACATTTCTCACCACTAAAAAGTCATTTTGCGATGTTTGTTGGCACTTTATTACCTTTTGCAGCGTGTAAAGGCTTTCTTTACCATTTGATCGCCATACTGAAATGCTTTCCTAAATGCATTTCACAGAGTAAATCTATTTTCGAACATTTCTCACCCCATTACGTAAAAATAATTTCAAATTAGCTTAGATTTTTTATTGTGACACGGGTGAGAAATGTTGCCAAAGTACTAAGACGAACTTATGCTGTGATCAAAAGGGGTAGAATAGAAGGGGAAACAATCTTTCTTTCATTGGGAGAAAAGTTTACCTGGAAACAAGCCATTTTCTTCCCTGCAACACGATTGGAATGAGCGAGAAATGACCACGAGAACTGTTACGCATTGAAAAATAGCAAGTTCAATGTCACGCAGTGCGTGACTTACAGCTTAACTGGCTTTGAAGGGAGCGGACTTTGTATGAAGTGCAGTTATTTTCCCTTACGTTTGAGTGAAAAGCTACAACCACGTTAAAGAAATAATGTGACGATGTTACTTGAGGTTCTTACGCTACTAGTTGGTTCTATTGTCTTGAAGGGAAAGCACGACAATGGAACAAGAGCAATTCCCCCTACTATTTTGCTATTCTGGTGTGCGATGTTATCTATCACCGCAATAGGACTATCATCCAAAGCACTTAAAAGCGCCCGCGTAAATTTTTATACCAACAATTTGCTACACTAGTAACGTTCTAGCTGTAATTTCTTCCTCAAAATATCGGTTTATGAGGATACGTATGCTTTCCATGCAGTCTACGTAATGTACATCAGAGATCCCCCGCTAAGGACATACGGACACAGTTTGGCATTTTGGTGAGATCATGCTAAAGCTATTTGTGCCAAGATTACCCAACGGGTAAAGAGTCACTTTCTTGACTTGATTACTGCCCAAAGCAAAAATACGCACCATATGACGTGGTTGACCGCCAGTAACTTATATTCCAATGTTTCCACTTAGCAAATACGCACGGTCAGCCTTACGACAAGAACGCGCGGTGTAAGTCCTCTTTTCCATGACGAGTAAACAATGCGACCGTATGTAACCCTTGAGACTTGAAACAGCTTTAACCTCATGTATAAGCAATAATACGCATGAAATATTTATCTTTTCTAAAGATATAACTAGTTTTTTAAAAAACCACTTTTTCAGACAATCCTGGCCAAAAATTCCCGGGACAGTACACAAAATTGCATTGTCAGTTAACATTTTCATTCTGCATATCTTAAGCCAGTGTTCGACATTTTTATTAAGCTGTCTTTGCAATTTTTGGAAAGCCCCCTTCCCCCCAAACAATGTTGAGAGCAACTGGAATCATTCGGACTGTAGATAAACACAGCATGGTATCAACATTGCATGGGGGAGGGGGGGCCGAGGAACAGTTCGTGATGAATTTTGCAAATCGTCCCAGTATTTTTGGCCAGGATTGTCTGATTTTAGCGTTGCTTTAAAATTGGTAAATTATATCATTTTGAAGACAATTTGGAAGTTCCTTTTTTTTAAAATCAAGAGTGTTATTGCCATTTCCATCATCACCTCGCCTTAAAAAGTGAAAGTTCGAGTTACAGTCGCGAATATTGGAATAAGAGATGAGGAATGGATATTTTTATTCAGACGTCGATATGCGTGCGCGTAGTTATTTTGTAAAGTATGCACATAGAAACACTGACAGAGATAAAAATCTTTCGAAAACTGTAGGCAAATGGAGAGGGCATATCTTATCAGCGATGGTCCTTAGTTAGATGCAGTCCACCTGCCTGTTCCCAGAGAGGTTAGGAGCCGAGATGTTGGATGTAAAGACGAACACCTTTTTGCGACCTCCGACGCCCTCTTAGTTTTGCGTAAGGCAGGTGCCATTGACAACACCGACACAAATTTTAAAAGAATACGAGATGGCGCTTTTCCCACTATTGGAGACGAATATCACTTTAAGAGCAGAAACGTTTAATTCTTAGCGGTGGCTGTTTTACCAAATCGCGCGTATTGCGTGACCACTCAAAACAGATGCAATACGTCATCAAAACATTTGTCCGAACATTTCTCGCCTACATTTCTCACCACTAAAAAGTCATTTTGCGATGTTTGTTGGCACTTTATTACCTTTTGCAGCGTGTAAAGGCTTTCTTTACCATTTGATCGCCATACTGAAATGCTTTCCTAAATGCATTTCACAGAGTAAATCTATTTTCGAACATTTCTCACCCCATTACGTAAAAATAATTTCAAATTAGCTTAGATTTTTTATTGTGACACGGGTGAGAAATGTTGCCAAAGTACTAAGACGAACTTATGCTGTGATCAAAAGGGGTAGAATAGAAGGGGAAACAATCTTTCTTTCATTGGGAGAAAAGTTTACCTGGAAACAAGCCATTTTCTTCCCTGCAACACGATTGGAATGAGCGAGAAATGACCACGAGAACTGTTACGCATTGAAAAATAGCAAGTTCAATGTCACGCAGTGCGTGACTTACAGCTTAACTGGCTTTGAAGGGAGCGGACTTTGTATGAAGTGCAGTTATTTTCCCTTACGTTTGAGTGAAAAGCTACAACCACGTTAAAGAAATAATGTGACGATGTTACTTGAGGTTCTTACGCTACTAGTTGGTTCTATTGTCTTGAAGGGAAAGCACGACAATGGAACAAGAGCAATTCCCCCTACTATTTTGCTATTCTGGTGTGCGATGTTATCTATCACCGCAATAGGACTATCATCCAAAGCACTTAAAAGCGCCCGCGTAAATTTTTATACCAACAATTTGCTACACTAGTAACGTTCTAGCTGTAATTTCTTCCTCAAAATATCGGTTTATGAGGATACGTATGCTTTCCATGCAGTCTACGTAATGTACATCAGAGATCCCCCGCTAAGGACATACGGACACAGTTTGGCATTTTGGTGAGATCATGCTAAAGCTATTTGTGCCAAGATTACCCAACGGGTAAAGAGTCACTTTCTTGACTTGATTACTGCCCAAAGCAAAAATACGCACCATATGACGTGGTTGACCGCCAGTAACTTATATTCCAATGTTTCCACTTAGCAAATACGCACGGTCAGCCTTACGACAAGAACGCGCGGTGTAAGTCCTCTTTTCCATGACGAGTAAACAATGCGACCGTATGTAACCCTTGAGACTTGAAACAGCTTTAACCTCATGTATAAGCAATAATACGCATGAAATATTTATCTTTTCTAAAGATATAACTAGTTTTTTAAAAAACCACTTTTTCAGACAATCCTGGCCAAAAATTCCCGGGACAGTACACAAAATTGCATTGTCAGTTAACATTTTCATTCTGCATATCTTAAGCCAGTGTTCGACATTTTTATTAAGCTGTCTTTGCAATTTTTGGAAAGCCCCCTTCCCCCCAAACAATGTTGAGAGCAACTGGAATCATTCGGACTGTAGATAAACACAGCATGGTATCAACATTGCATGGGGGAGGGGGGGCCGAGGAACAGTTCGTGATGAATTTTGCAAATCGTCCCAGTATTTTTGGCCAGGATTGTCTGATTTTAGCGTTGCTTTAAAATTGGTAAATTATATCATTTTGAAGACAATTTGGAAGTTCCTTTTTTTTAAAATCAAGAGTGTTATTGCCATTTCCATCATCACCTCGCCTTAAAAAGTGAAAGTTCGAGTTACAGTCGCGAATATTGGAATAAGAGATGAGGAATGGATATTTTTATTCAGACGTCGATATGCGTGCGCGTAGTTATTTTGTAAAGTATGCACATAGAAACACTGACAGAGATAAAAATCTTTCGAAAACTGTAGGCAAATGGAGAGGGCATATCTTATCAGCGATGGTCCTTAGTTAGATGCAGTCCACCTGCCTGTTCCCAGAGAGGTTAGGAGCCGAGATGTTGGATGTAAAGACGAACACCTTTTTGCGACCTCCGACGCCCTCTTAGTTTTGCGTAAGGCAGGTGCCATTGACAACACCGACACAAATTTTAAAAGAATACGAGATGGCGCTTTTCCCACTATTGGAGACGAATATCACTTTAAGAGCAGAAACGTTTAATTCTTAGCGGTGGCTGTTTTACCAAATCGCGCGTATTGCGTGACCACTCAAAACAGATGCAATACGTCATCAAAACATTTGTCCGAACATTTCTCGCCTACATTTCTCACCACTAAAAAGTCATTTTGCGATGTTTGTTGGCACTTTATTACCTTTTGCAGCGTGTAAAGGCTTTCTTTACCATTTGATCGCCATACTGAAATGCTTTCCTAAATGCATTTCACAGAGTAAATCTATTTTCGAACATTTCTCACCCCATTACGTAAAAATAATTTCAAATTAGCTTAGATTTTTTATTGTGACACGGGTGAGAAATGTTGCCAAAGTACTAAGACGAACTTATGCTGTGATCAAAAGGGGTAGAATAGAAGGGGAAACAATCTTTCTTTCATTGGGAGAAAAGTTTACCTGGAAACAAGCCATTTTCTTCCCTGCAACACGATTGGAATGAGCGAGAAATGACCACGAGAACTGTTACGCATTGAAAAATAGCAAGTTCAATGTCACGCAGTGCGTGACTTACAGCTTAACTGGCTTTGAAGGGAGCGGACTTTGTATGAAGTGCAGTTATTTTCCCTTACGTTTGAGTGAAAAGCTACAACCACGTTAAAGAAATAATGTGACGATGTTACTTGAGGTTCTTACGCTACTAGTTGGTTCTATTGTCTTGAAGGGAAAGCACGACAATGGAACAAGAGCAATTCCCCCTACTATTTTGCTATTCTGGTGTGCGATGTTATCTATCACCGCAATAGGACTATCATCCAAAGCACTTAAAAGCGCCCGCGTAAATTTTTATACCAACAATTTGCTACACTAGTAACGTTCTAGCTGTAATTTCTTCCTCAAAATATCGGTTTATGAGGATACGTATGCTTTCCATGCAGTCTACGTAATGTACATCAGAGATCCCCCGCTAAGGACATACGGACACAGTTTGGCATTTTGGTGAGATCATGCTAAAGCTATTTGTGCCAAGATTACCCAACGGGTAAAGAGTCACTTTCTTGACTTGATTACTGCCCAAAGCAAAAATACGCACCATATGACGTGGTTGACCGCCAGTAACTTATATTCCAATGTTTCCACTTAGCAAATACGCACGGTCAGCCTTACGACAAGAACGCGCGGTGTAAGTCCTCTTTTCCATGACGAGTAAACAATGCGACCGTATGTAACCCTTGAGACTTGAAACAGCTTTAACCTCATGTATAAGCAATAATACGCATGAAATATTTATCTTTTCTAAAGATATAACTAGTTTTTTAAAAAACCACTTTTTCAGACAATCCTGGCCAAAAATTCCCGGGACAGTACACAAAATTGCATTGTCAGTTAACATTTTCATTCTGCATATCTTAAGCCAGTGTTCGACATTTTTATTAAGCTGTCTTTGCAATTTTTGGAAAGCCCCCTTCCCCCCAAACAATGTTGAGAGCAACTGGAATCATTCGGACTGTAGATAAACACAGCATGGTATCAACATTGCATGGGGGAGGGGGGGCCGAGGAACAGTTCGTGATGAATTTTGCAAATCGTCCCAGTATTTTTGGCCAGGATTGTCTGATTTTAGCGTTGCTTTAAAATTGGTAAATTATATCATTTTGAAGACAATTTGGAAGTTCCTTTTTTTAAAATCAAGAGTGTTATTGCCATTTCCATCATCACCTCGCCTTAAAAAGTGAAAGTTCGAGTTACAGTCGCGAATATTGGAATAAGAGATGAGGAATGGATATTTTTATTCAGACGTCGATATGCGTGCGCGTAGTTATTTTGTAAAGTATGCACATAGAAACACTGACAGAGATAAAAATCTTTCGAAAACTGTAGGCAAATGGAGAGGGCATATCTTATCAGCGATGGTCCTTAGTTAGATGCAGTCCACCTGCCTGTTCCCAGAGAGGTTAGGAGCCGAGATGTTGGATGTAAAGACGAACACCTTTTTGCGACCTCCGACGCCCTCTTAGTTTTGCGTAAGGCAGGTGCCATTGACAACACCGACACAAATTTTAAAAGAATACGAGATGGCGCTTTTCCCACTATTGGAGACGAATATCACTTTAAGAGCAGAAACGTTTAATTCTTAGCGGTGGCTGTTTTACCAAATCGCGCGTATTGCGTGACCACTCAAAACAGATGCAATACGTCATCAAAACATTTGTCCGAACATTTCTCGCCTACATTTCTCACCACTAAAAAGTCATTTTGCGATGTTTGTTGGCACTTTATTACCTTTTGCAGCGTGTAAAGGCTTTCTTTACCATTTGATCGCCATACTGAAATGCTTTCCTAAATGCATTTCACAGAGTAAATCTATTTTCGAACATTTCTCACCCCATTACGTAAAAATAATTTCAAATTAGCTTAGATTTTTTATTGTGACACGGGTGAGAAATGTTGCCAAAGTACTAAGACGAACTTATGCTGTGATCAAAAGGGGTAGAATAGAAGGGGAAACAATCTTTCTTTCATTGGGAGAAAAGTTTACCTGGAAACAAGCCATTTTCTTCCCTGCAACACGATTGGAATGAGCGAGAAATGACCACGAGAACTGTTACGCATTGAAAAATAGCAAGTTCAATGTCACGCAGTGCGTGACTTACAGCTTAACTGGCTTTGAAGGGAGCGGACTTTGTATGAAGTGCAGTTATTTTCCCTTACGTTTGAGTGAAAAGCTACAACCACGTTAAAGAAATAATGTGACGATGTTACTTGAGGTTCTTACGCTACTAGTTGGTTCTATTGTCTTGAAGGGAAAGCACGACAATGGAACAAGAGCAATTCCCCCTACTATTTTGCTATTCTGGTGTGCGATGTTATCTATCACCGCAATAGGACTATCATCCAAAGCACTTAAAAGCGCCCGCGTAAATTTTTATACCAACAATTTGCTACACTAGTAACGTTCTAGCTGTAATTTCTTCCTCAAAATATCGGTTTATGAGGATACGTATGCTTTCCATGCAGTCTACGTAATGTACATCAGAGATCCCCCGCTAAGGACATACGGACACAGTTTGGCATTTTGGTGAGATCATGCTAAAGCTATTTGTGCCAAGATTACCCAACGGGTAAAGAGTCACTTTCTTGACTTGATTACTGCCCAAAGCAAAAATACGCACCATATGACGTGGTTGACCGCCAGTAACTTATATTCCAATGTTTCCACTTAGCAAATACGCACGGTCAGCCTTACGACAAGAACGCGCGGTGTAAGTCCTCTTTTCCATGACGAGTAAACAATGCGACCGTATGTAACCCTTGAGACTTGAAACAGCTTTAACCTCATGTATAAGCAATAATACGCATGAAATATTTATCTTTTCTAAAGATATAACTAGTTTTTTAAAAAACCACTTTTTCAGACAATCCTGGCCAAAAATTCCCGGGACAGTACACAAAATTGCATTGTCAGTTAACATTTTCATTCTGCATATCTTAAGCCAGTGTTCGACATTTTTATTAAGCTGTCTTTGCAATTTTTGGAAAGCCCCCTTCCCCCCAAACAATGTTGAGAGCAACTGGAATCATTCGGACTGTAGATAAACACAGCATGGTATCAACATTGCATGGGGGAGGGGGGGCCGAGGAACAGTTCGTGATGAATTTTGCAAATCGTCCCAGTATTTTTGGCCAGGATTGTAGCCTCCCTGTGCAAAGCGGGCGGTTATACACAGGTAACCTACAAAAAAGAGAATTAAATAGTCCCAGTGTTAGAATAATTGTACTAAGTGTACAGTGTTACGTACAATTAACAAGCAAGATGGCAAGAAGGCTTCCATTTATTACGACTAGGCCAATTGCGGGGGGGGGGGCAAAATTACAGGTGACGGGGTGGGGGGGGGTTAGAAGTATATAATATCATGTCGGGTTACATAGTTTGGAACATTTTTGACGCAAGGTCTGAGCAAACACTTGGAAGCTTGTTGTAAAAATTTGCCGACTTTTCCCTACCCCCCACCCCCCACCCCCTTAAGTTGCGAAAATGACAAGTGTTTCTGTAATGTTAAGGTCGCACGATTTCTAAGATTAGAATCGGCGAGCTATCACATTGGCAGTGTAATCATTTTAGGGAATCAGCAAAGAAAGGGTTTCATCAATTCCTATGACTCGCCTTTTTGAATTGTTTAGTGCGTCATTGTTAACGATAATCGAGCGAACTCAAAGTGACAGCTTATACCAACCTTGGCAGGTTTTACCATCGCCAGAGTATATACCGTTGCATGTACAGCGATAAGACCCAGGAGTATTGGTGCAGATGGCATTGGCAACACAAACGGGAGAAGAGGCGGTGCACTCGTCAATGTCTGAGTAGAAAACAACGACATCAAAACAACAATTAATGATGTATTTTATATATTAATTATATTATTTATTAATGATATATTAATGTAAATTTTGTTAGTGTATTGAAATAACACAACAACTAAGTAGTTCTAACAGGTCCATTCACTCGCAAATTAAGGTAATTTTTACATGAATGGCCCGTTTTTTACCATCTCATGGAAACGAAGATGATGAAAAACAAAATGGTATCTTATTTCCCTACTTTGAACCAAACAGAGAGACGAGGGAGTAAACTGGCGGAAGAGCAACTGCAGCGTCAGAGCTCAGGTGGTAGAGGAATTTTGATGAAATCCAGAGAATGTGGGGTCGATCCTCCCTCATATCAAAGATTTTTACTTTGCTTCTGTCATAGTACGGACCTATGTTCATGGCCGTAAAGGGCCTGGTCCGAGCGCATTAGTATTCCATGTGTTCCAAGATGGCTGCTCGTTGTATTCCGAGCACTACTGCGAGTTTGTGTCAATAAACCCACAGTTCAGTTTATTACATGGTGTCAGAAAGTGGGATATATTCAAGAAGAAATTCACAAGGAACGTTTCAAGTCGAACGAACCAGGTATTTGCCGAATTCTGATCGCTCGACATTCAATTTTTAAGTTCCAAACTCAACTCGCTCGATATTCAACATCAAAGTTTCAAATTTCAAGTTGCTATCAGTTCAAGTACTGGCTTCCAGTCACTACATCATACAAGTGCTACGTCTTAAACAATAACCATGGATAAATTTACAGCCCCTTCAATGGATTGGGCAACTCCTGGAGATCTTCACAAGAGATTCAAACTGTTCAAGCAGAAATGTAATCTTGTTTTTGACGGGCCGCTTTCAAACAAGCCGGAAGATAAGAAGGCAAGATTCCTTTTACTTTGGGCCGGTGACAAAGGCCTAGAAATTTACAACACTGCATCATGGGCCAGTGAGGATGACAAGCTGAAGCTTGATCCAATCTTTGGAAAATTGGAGGCATACACAAAACCTCAAAGTAATCAAATCCTGTCAAGGTACCAGTTAAGATGCCTAAAGCAAGAGGACATGCCTTTAGAAGAATTCCTAACTAAAGCACGCATCCTTATCGATGATAGCGGATACGACACTGCATTCAAGGAAGAAACACTTCGAGACACGTTGGTTTTTGTGGTGAAATCGGATAAAGTCAGGAAGGATGCCATCTCTAAAGGAAATTCGCTAACTTTTCAGCAAGTCTAGGATCTTGCCAAAACTGACGAAAGCACCAGGGCACAGATGCAAGCAATTAAACAGGGAGATCAAAGCTCTGAGTTACATGCTGTTAGGAGCAAAAAGAAGGCAAATACCCTGATAGCCTCAAAACAACCGAGTAGCACAAAGATGACTCGTTCAAGCAATACTTTCAAGCCCCATGGTTCATCTACTAGTAAACCAAAGTTCAAATTCAAGTACAGTGGCTGCTTTAGATGTGGAAATAAGCATGACGTTGATGCCACATGCCCGGCAATCCATGCCAAGTGCCAGTACTGCAAGAAAGTGGGGCACTTTCAGAAGGTCTGCATGAAAAAGCGCCTCAAACAAGTGAATGAAATTGTACAAAGTCCAGATTACAGCGGTCAGGACATCCATCTGCATGATGATGGAGAAGACGAAACCAGTGATTCTTGTGATTCCTCAAGTGACAGTGACTCATGTACGTTTAACACACCTTTTGGTCGCTACCGTTTTAAGCGTTTACCATTTGGTGTGGTCGTGTCCCAGGACATTTTCCAGCGAAAGTTAGATGACATCTACAGAAACATTCCCAATGTTACTGGGATAGCTGATGACATCATCATTTATGGCTCTACGGAAGAGGAGCATGACCAAGCGTTTGTCAACATGCTTGAAGCCACTCGCGCAAACAATGTGAGCCTCAACTCTGCAAAACTACAGTTTAAGCAACCGAGTGTCAACTTTTATGGTCACACATTGACACAAGAAGGCATTTGTCCTGCAGCAGACAAGTTGGAGGCTATCAAGAACATTTCTGCACCGTCTAATACCAAAGAGCTTCTATCTCTACTGGGACTGATTACATACCTCAACCGTTTCTCAGCCAAGATCGCAGAGCTTACAGCACCCCTGCGTGAGCTTACAAAGAAGAACATCCACTTCAGATGGGAGCTGCACCATCAAACTGCGCTGGATAAGATCAAGAAGGAACTCTGCTCAGCTCAGGTTCTATCCTACTACGACTCTTATCCAGCAACGACAACCATTCTTCAGTGTAATGCTAGCCAAGAAGGATTAGGAGCCTGGATAAGACAAGTTGATGCCGATGGCAACGAAAGGATCGTTGCTATGGCGTCGAGATCGCTTACTGATGCTGAGTCCAGGTACTCCAACATCGAACGAGAATGCTTGGCTGTGATGTTCGGTCTCGAGAAATTTGAGTACTACTTATTAGGGAGACATACCCTGGTTGAAACTGACCACTCACCACTCGAACAGATCTTCAAGAAGAATATTGCAGAAGCACCAGCACGATTGCAAAGACTGCTGCTTCGATGCATGAGATTTGATGTGGAAGTCAGGTACAGGCGCGGTGAAACCATCCCTGTTGCCGATGCATTGTCACGGGTATGCTTCAAGAAGGGTATACATGAACTGGGAAGTCAAGAAAGTGAAAGCTGTGCTCCTGGCTACAGTATCCATTTCGTCACAGACAAGTCGTGCCCTATTAGCATGGACTCAGTGAAGTCTGCAATAAGAAAGAACCCAACTTTGTACTTGTTGAGGGACACCATTTACAATGGATGGCCAAGTTATAGGAAGCAGTGTCCAGAGCAACTATGGGACTACTGGAACTTTAGGTGTGACTTACTCCTGGAAGATGGCTTGATACTCAAAGGAGACAGAGTAGTTATACCAGAGTCTCTTCGGGCTCAAGTGTTGGAGTCAACACACTGGTCATCAAGGAGAAACTAAATGTTTGCTTTTAGCCAGACAATCAGTATTCCGGCCTGGCATTACAAGTGACATTCGCCAAATAGTGAAAAACTGTGAATTATGCAACAAATACCAACCAGCGCAACCAAAACTTCCAGCCATGCAGCCTGATTTACCGACAAGACCATGGGAAAAGCTTGGGTCGGATATCTTCCAGTTCAACGGATCAAAGTACCTGATTATCGTTGACTATTACTCGAGGTTCCCTGTCATCAGACCGCTGAAAGACATGTCTGCAGCAACTATCTCCAATCACTTTACCAGCGTTCTTGCCGAATATGGTCTACCGTCCATGATAACCGCCGACTTTGGGGGCCAATACGTCAGCGAGGAGTTTACGAAGAAATGCGAGCAGAGTGGTATTACTTTAACCTTCAGCTCACCATACCACCACCAGACAAACAGCATTGCAGAAAAGAGTGTTGGCACTTGCAAGTCCCTTTGGAAGAAAGCAATAGAGTGTAAGCAGTGTCTAGACACCGCCCTCTGGATGTACAGAATAACTCCTCTGGATGATCAACTTCCGTCGCCTTATGAGCTTCTTTATGGACGCAAACCCAGGTCACTTCTACCAAACAGCAAGTCTGCTCTCCAATCAAAACATCCCAACAACGATGAGCACCAAGAAGCTAACCTGCGAAAACAAACAAGGCAAGCAGATTACTACAACAGAAGGGCCAGCCGCGACAAACGAGTTCTTGACACCTCAGAACCAGTGTATATATGGAACTCGCACAAGCATATTTGGGAACCAGGCAAGATATTCAGCCATCCACATCCTAACCGTGAGCCGAGAACGTATATCGTCGAAAAGAACGGCAAACTTTACCAGAGAACAAGAGAGCACTTGCGGCCACGGGGCACTAACAAGGTTCCACCTACACAGACGAAGGAATGCCATTCATCACCACCCCCCTCTAGTGTACTACCCGAATCAGTGTTGGATCTCCCAACTGAACCACCTGCTACTGAGTAATGCGGACAGTGACCCCGATCTAGTTACCCCAGCTTCACAACCAAAGGTCACTGTCGTAGCACCTTCACCAGTCAAGGATCCAAAACCAGGGAATCCACCTCAGCCAAGGCCAGGAACTGAAGTCATTGTCGTGAAGGGAGGAAAACTTTCATATCAGCCAAGAAGCCAGGTGACAAGGTCAGGACGGATGACTCAGGTGCCAGTCAAGTTCAAGGATTAAGACTTCATTTGAAGTGACATTAAACAGTAATCGTGACAGTTAGTAGTTATATTTCTAGAGCAAACCTGCTCTTAACTGTTCCTGTTATTTTGACATTATCTGTCATCTTCCGCGTTAAAAAACATTGGACAGCCGTTGTTCATATTAATTCGTCGGACACATATGCCTATTCAGCAGGCATTTATTATGTTGTTTTGTTAGAGGGGGATGTCATAGTACGGACCTATGTTCATGACCGTAAAAGGCCTGGTCCGAGCGCATTAGTATTCCATGTGTTCCAAGATGGCTGCTCGTTGTATTCCGAGCACTACTGCGAGTTTGTGTCAATAAACCCACAGTTCAATTTATTACAGCTTCTTCTGGTCTCCCATCTACTGAATAGTGCCCAAACTTAGTATAAGAAAATTCATGGGTTTACTTTAGCACTCTAACTACAGAGTAAATTTTCTAACCCATCATTTGTGTCATTAGTGAATTGTCTAGTAAGTTATTGGAAACGATGATCGAGCAAGCGTAAAGTGAAACCCTAAACCTACCTGTGCAAGTTTTCCCATCGCCAGAATATCCACCCTTGCATGCACAACGATAAGACCCACGAGTATTGGTGCAGATGGCATTGACATCACAAACGGAAGAAGAGGCAGTGCACTCGTCAATGTCTGGGAAGGAGACAACGATGAAAACATAACGTGAAAAAAGAAAAACAATTAAAGTTTGTTTTAGTCTTTGGTCACAAACGAAACATAAGCAAGTAAAAATGATCTTTTGTAAGTGTTTTGAAATAAGACAACAATTAAGTAGTCTTAATAGGCTCATTCACACGGGCCTAAAAGTCATTTTCACAGAAATAGCACGTTTTGTCAAGGAAACGAAGGTATTAGATAATGGTATTTAATTATCTCCTCAGGGCGAAACAATGAGAGGAGAGAGTAAACTGGTGGAGTAACTACTCTAGCCTCAAAGATCAGTCGATAGAGAAATAGTTAACCAAATCCAGAGGAAGTGGGTTCGATTCCCGTCCACTTTAGCACTCAAATACGCACTACAGAGTTAATTTTCTAATCCATCATTTGCGTCATTAGTGAATTGTCTAGTGAGTTATTGGAAACGATAATCAAGCAAGCGTAAAATTAAACGGTAAACCAACCTTTGCAAGTTTTACCATCGCCAGAAAATCCACCCTTGCATGCACAACGATAAGAACCACGAGTGTTGGTGCAGGTGGCATTGACATCACAAAGGGACGGAGTGGCAGTGCACTCGTCAATGTCTGAGTAGAAGACAACGATGAAAAACAAATATCATTATTGTTTATGTAATGTTAAGGTCGTACGATTTCTAAGTTTAGAATCGGGGAGCTAACACATTAACAGTGTAATCATTTTAGGGAATCAGCAAAGAAAAGGTTTCATCAATCCCCATGACTCGTCTTTTTGAATTGTTTAGTGCGTCGTTGTTAACGATAATAATAATAATAATAATAATAATAATAATAATAATAATAATAATAATAATAATAATAATAATCTAGCGGACGCAAAGTGAAACCCTAAACCTACCTTTGCATGTTTTACCATCGCCAGAAAATCCACCCTTGCATGCACAACGATAAGATCCACGAGTATTGGTGCAGATAGCATTGACGTCACAAACGGCAGAAGAGGCAGTGCACTCGTCAATGTCTGAGTAGAAGACAACGATGAAAAACAAATATTATTGTTTATGTAATGTTAAGGTCGTACGATTTCTAAGTTTAGAATCGGGGAGCTAACACATTAACAGTGTAATCATTTTAGGGAATCAGCAAAGAAAAGGTTTCATCAATCCCCATGACTCGTCTTTTTGAATTGTTTAGTGCGTCGTTGTTAACGATAATAATAATAATAATAATAATAATAATAATAATAATAATGATAATAATAATAATAATAATAATAATAATAATAATAATAATAATAATAATAATAATAATCTAGCGGACGCAAAGTGAAACCCTAAACCTACCTTTGCATGTTTTACCATCGCCAGAAAATCCACCCTTGCATGCACAACGATAAGATCCACGAGTATTGGTGCAGATAGCATTGACGTCACAAACGGCAGAAGAGGCAGTGCACTCGTCAATGTCTGAGTAGAAGACAACGATGAAAAACAAATATCATTATTGTTTATGTAATGTTAAGGTCGTACGATTTCTAAGTTTAGAATCGGGGAGCTAACACATTAACAGTGTAATCATTTTAGGGAATCAGCAAAGAAAAGGTTTCATCAATCCCCATGACTCGTCTTTTTGAATTGTTTAGTGCGTCGTTGGTAACGATAATAATAATAATAATAATAATAAAAATAATAATAATAATAATAATAATAATAATAATGATAATAATAATAATAATAATAATGATAATAATAATAATAATAATAATCTAGCGGACGCTAAGTGAAACCCTAAACCTACCTTTGCATGTTTTACCATCGCCAGAAAATCCACCCTTGCATGCACAACGATAAGATCCACGAGTATTGGTGCAGATAGCATTGACGTCACAAACGGCAGAAGAGGCAGTGCACTCGTCAATGTCTGAGTAGAAGACAACGATGAAAAACCAAATATTAAAGTTTTTGTCTTCGGTTGCAAACCAAACATGCATGCAAATGAAAATGAAGTTTTGTAAGTGTATTGAAATAACACAACAATTAAGTAGTTTTAAAAGGTCAATTTACGAGCGCATAAAAGTCATTTTCACATGAATGGCCTGTTTTGTACCATCCCATGAGAAACGTAGAGATTAGGTAAAACAAAATGGTATTTTATTTACCACCTTAGGGCCAAACAGACAGAGGAGAAAGTAAACTGGTGGTGCAGTCGGTAGAGAAATGGTTGATCAAATCCTGAGGACGTGGGTTCGATTCCCACCCAGGTCGCAGATTTTTTCTTTGCCTCGTGTGGTCTCCCATTTTCTGAATAGTGCTCACACTCAATAGGAAATTTCAAGGGTTCACTTTAGCACTCTAACACACGCTACAGAGTTTAAATTTTTATCCATTTTTTTGTGTCAAGCGCAAAAAATTATTTTTCCAGGCAAGGCCTTACTAGTTGACTCACTGACTCTGTTTGAACTATTTCTTTGTGCCTTTCTCTAGCTCTCGCTCGTACACGCGCCCACTCACATACTCACCAACCAACCAACTGACCAACAAACCAGTTAACTAACCAAAAACAAACTATCAAAAGCTGAACTTACCCTCTGTCTTCATGTTACAGTGAGCAAGTACAGATCTGCCAGATTTTATAGTAGAAAACCAGTATTTGCCGCTGACCACTTCTCCTTCACTTGCTTTAATCTGTTTACATGTTTCAGCTGGCAGCTCAGGAATGGAACCGAGGGGAACTGGATAGGAAAATAAGCCAATGACAAGAATGAAGAGCCATTGTGTATTCTTTGATATACCAAAAGTTGTACTGAACTGTAATTTCCTAGTGTCCTGATGGTATTGCACAGTAATAGAAAATAATCTACAATATTGGAGTTCTGAATTTTCCCCAAACTTCACAAAGTTGACAAAATTGACCAAAACGTAGTCATAACCAATAGAGGAAGCCTAAAATCATCTCAAAGCATGAGAGTCACCGAAGAAGAGAGTTATTTTTATTCATTGAAAACAGGAATATTTCAATTTATGAAAACATGCCCTTTAAAATTTGATTACCGTAGTATAACATAAAATTTAATGAACACTGGCCTATCATACCAGGTTGTTCCGACTTAAATTTTTGAAAAAGGCTCCAAGTCTTGAAGCCCTTGTTAGGATATAAACAAAATTATAAACATTCAAATTCTACGCGATTAGAATCGCCTCCTAACTCCTTCCTTGCTCCGCCTTTCTAGATAGCGTTACGACAACACAATTAGTATCTTCTGGATCTGGTAGATCGAAAAATTTTGGCTAAATAGAAAGCGCCTCTTGTCTGAGGTATAAATACTCTTTTTATGGTCTCTTATTTATTTTTGTTTTCTGCACCATCTTACCTCTTTTCATGTCTCGTCTGTAATAATAACTATCAGGATCAGGAACGAAATCCTCGGGTCTTGCGGCTTCCTTTGTTCTATCATTAAATTCACACATGCCAACGGACATGACAAAATTAATGCTTTGGCATCTGTCTTCCTGTCGGCAGACAAGCGCACACTCAAGTCCGAGTTTTGCCATCATCGTCTTATAGGTGTGACGGTTTAGTCTCCACCCCGAGACAGATTTCTCAGATCCAACGGGAGTACATTGGCTATCTGTTCGGCGGAACATTTGGCTGAGGAAAAGCAGAACTGCGATGTGGAAGACTTTTCTTTCGTCCATTTTGATCAAAAGTGACTCTGCTGTTGGTAAACAGATGTGAGACATTTAAAGTTGATTTTCCTCGCGGTCATTCATAGATCCTCAAAAAAAAAAATCATGAAACAAACGCTATTAGAACAACAATAAAAACAAACAATATGGCATATAACACCATTTTGTACAATGTGGCTATCCACTTTGTTTTCTCATTAACTCTATTGTGTTGTGACGTTCTCGTTGCCGTCGCCGTAGTAGCTTCTTAAACTCTCTGATATTGTCTGCAGACCTTGATGATTCATGTAAAGAAAGCTGTCAAATGACCTCTTTCGCACAGAACTCCCCTCCTCACATCCCGCCTTATTGTTCAAAACATGGCAACGCTGTTCAAACATCACCATCGTAGACTCAATACTCGTCAGGTATTCTGCATTGTTATTCAACACATTGTAACACTGCACAAGTGCACTGAATATACGTCGTCCGTAGTCAACAGACATCCTTTGCAAATAAATTGTGCTTTGCTATCAATTTGATTATGAAAATTAGGGGTAGAATCATATTTACAACGTTTATTCGGTGTCCTCATGACACCATCATCAGGTCAAAATATAATGTTCAACAGATAACAAGAATATTAATGTTCAAGTTCAAGTTCAAGTCTCTTGAGGCTAGGTGAAGAGTTTTTCTTTTATCGAGTCACTTTGTGTCAATGTGTTGAATAATTGAACAATTATCCTACTCAGTCTTGCAGAACACCCCCAAATTTTAGCCAACTCGGCCTACGGCCTCTTCGGCTAAGTATCAGCCGATTTTCTGTGCGAGTTCGCAGGATAATTGTTAAATATACGTAATCTCTTGTGTCGCGGAGAAGAATGTAACAAATAAAAACTAACTCCAGCTTTTCTGCCCAAACAATGCTTTGTTATCAGTATGTTGAATAATTAAGCAATTACCCTACTCAATAACCCTTGAATTTAGCCAATTCAGCCTAAGGCTTCTTCGGCCAACTATCTGGCGATATTCCATACCATTTGGCAGGATAATTGTTGAATGTGGAGTTCCGCCCTTGGGTCTGCTCATTGCCATAGTCATTCAAAGGCAATGGTTTTGAGGCCTGACAAACTCCTTTGTTGTATATTTTTGTTATCTGTGTTTGGCCTTGACGATGCACAAACCACAATAGATCTTGTGAAATGCGTTGGAGCAACTGACCAATAGAAAGATTTCTGTTAAGATGTTTGACTGTAGTTTGACAATTAAAACAAAGGACTGTGCACGGTCGCGACCCTTCTAACATAAATTGCGGCACCATTGTTTTCATGGTAAGGTTTCATAACCAGTCCCCCGATAAACTATGTCATTGACGAAGCCTCCACATCAAAGTCAGAACAGTTTACGTGTGTGACTTATGCAGGTATTCGCTCAGTATTATGTGGTATGAGAATGATGGAATATTGGTACAAAACTGTTTTATACCTTAGTGAGGACTATGCTTCCAAAATGATCAACGACTTGTGGATTACAAACTGAACTGATTGCTCATCAACCTGGGCTCCTGTTAAGAGTTAACCCCAGTCGTTCTATCTTCAGCCATTGTGTTCATAGAATATTTTTCAGATCGAAGACAAAACCCAAATAATACACATTACTTTATTATGCAAATCGCCAAATGTATGACGAATAAAAAAACATATAAACAAACTACTGAACTTTCTAAACTTGGGCAAAAGAGGGCGTTCAATTGTATTTATCCGGAGTAAAATGTCAATTATTTCTGACGAGACACACCCATAATCAAGCTGGCCCCACATATGAATAATACTTGAACCTTTTCCCCTTGTTCATTGCTGATTTAACGACGGCAAAACCCAACACGAACACAACTCTCATTTGGGTAGAATGGTTTAACACTTGCTGAGATCCTTAAGAAACAGGCCAGAAATATTCACTTTTAAAGTTAACAACTCAGGATATTGAAGTCAAAATGCCGCAACCGGTTTCTTGCACAAACGGCTCATTTCCAAAAAACAACTTCTGTTGGAAATGACGGATCTATAAAAAGTTTGAATACGAAAGGAAATGAAATAAATTTAACTTCCAAACGCCAAATGTAGTTTGATGTTCTCCATGAAGTAGGTTACTTGGGAAAAGACAAAAGGAGTGAGAAAACAAATGTTTTCACATATTTTAAGGAAGGTTGCCTGATGCTTTAATTCAGGGAATTTCTAAATTGTTGCAGATAATTGTAATGGCGACTAACTCAATATAAGATGCGATCTTATTCCTAACTAAGCGTCATACGGGAAAATCCATCATCTATTCCACACAACTCATTCAAAACAACTAACACCGAAAATTGAATCGAATTTAATCGGTTAAATTAGGCTTGAGAAATCTTGACTCAAAGACCACTTTTAAGAAAATGTCATTAAAGTTAGGAGAATGGTATCTTAGCGTTGTTCTGGACAATTTGTCGTCAAAAATGTTTTGAAAAGGGTAGCAGAAATGCTATTTTCGCTGGTATTGTAACCAGATCTGCCACGCATCCCTCTAGATTACATAAGAATTGAAAATATCCCGAAAAAAAGTCAAAATGATTGACTTTCAATTCCACAGAACATACACGCACACAACAACGCTTTTAGGGGCAATTTCAAGTGAAACTTTGCCTTACGGCGTACGGTCTTGCGAACAAAATCAAAAACTATGTAAAAGTAAAGAATTAAACTAAATTACTCCACTTATAAATCCACTTGAATCATCATAAAAGAAAACTCTCTCTCTCTATAAAAAAAAAACAAACAAACAAAAACAAAACACAACACAATCATATATCAAACCGATATCCACTACGAAATAGGGCAATAAAAGTTTATACCTTCCGATATTTATTCCTGTCCGGATATGGATCTCAAGGCAGTGCGTTTATTAACTCGTTGCTCGCTTAGAATTAGCAGAGAAGTGCCCTGTTATCCAGTTAACATCCACTGAAGCACACAAAAAAAAACACCTGTTTCTTAAATATCTTCCTTAAATGCAAATTAAAGTATAGTTCATAAGAGTTAGGTTTCGGATATGGAAAGACTGGCAACCTGCTCTCCAAAACAAGTGTTTGCTAATAAGTGATATTGACGTACTTGACGTAATTTATGTATTTCTGCTACGTTAATATATCACAAAATATTTTGGGTTGGAATTCTTTATGATAGTTTTTCCCGTTGAATCACGCGCATGATAGCTGATGATAGCTCTTCGGTCAGCTGTTCTCTCCGTCAGCGCTCTCCAGATTTATTTTCAGTTAGTTCTTCCAACAATTGAAGGAAAACGGAGCAGGCTTCCGCTTTCTTTCGCCGCGAAAAATTCATCCATGCGAAGTTTTGTAACTTAACGCGTCGTCATGTTTGCAGTGTTTACATTCGGTAGGTTCCTGACGCTAATGGCTTACACCAAACTATCGTCGTTCGGGGATCACGAGTTTCGTTGAGCCGTTTGACCACCCGCTAGATAGTTTCCTTACTCAATTTCTGAAATGCTGCAGATGATTGTAATGGTGACTGACTCAAATTAACACGGAAAGACAAAGAAGCGCTCTATTTCCTTATTATGCGTCACACGGGAAAAGCCATCACCTATTTCACACAACTCATTCAAAACAACTAACATCGAAAATTTAACCGAATTTAATGGTCTAATAATCTCTGGGAAATCATTTCTCAAAAACCGTTTTGAGGAAAACGTCGTAGAAGTTATAAGAATGGTATCTAAGCGTTGTACTGAACATTTCGTGGTCAAAAATGTTTTAAAAGGGGGCGGCAGAAATGCTTTTTTTTTGTCGGCATTGTAACCAAATATGCCTCGTTTCTCTCTTGATTACAAGAGAACGAAAATATTCCGAAAAAATGTCGAAAAGTTTAACTTTCAAATTCAAAGAACAAACACACACAAAAAGCTTTTTCAGGCAATCTCAGGGAAATCTCTGCCTTACGGCGGTTAGCTCCGGCGAGAACAAAAAATGTGTAAAAATAAAGGTCTAAGAAATTTTTCTTAATATGTGAAGCTAATTAAAATAAATTACTTCTCTTATAAACAGGAAGGCATTAAATCATAATAATTGTAAACCAAAAATAATTTTTAGTTAATTTTATGTATTTTTATATATAAAGTCGATGGTAACAATGAAGAGTGCAATAAAAGTTTTTATACCTTCTGATATTTATTCCTGTCCGGATGTGAATCTCAAGGCAGTGCGTTCATTAACTCGTTGCTCGATTAAAATTAGCAGAGAAGTGCCCTGTTATCCAGGTAACATCCACTGAAGCACACAAAAAACACCTGTTTCCTAAGTATCTCCCTTAAATTCAAATTAAAGTATAGTTCATGAGAGTTAGGTTTCGCAAATGGAAAGACTGGCGACCTGCTTTCCAAAACAAGCGTTTGCTAATGAGTGATGTTGACGCACTTAACGTAATTTATGTATTTCTGCTACGTTTATATATCACAAAAGATTTTGTCTTTCATAAATGCGCAATTATAAAACATGAACACAAAAATTCATTTTAATGGAGTATCATTATAAAACACGGAAACAAAAATTCATTTTAATGGGGCATCTAAGTCGCGTTCGTGGTGTAAATTGCAATATGTTGACTATAGTCATCAAACCTCAATTGTATATACAATTAAGGGAAATTGTAGAATATTTAATTATAAATGAGCGCTTCAATCAATGTTTGTTTCTCGAGCATGTATCTTGCATTTAAATTCTACAATTGGGGTCTTGATAGTAGAAGGCAAGTGAAAAGTTTAAAGAAAACGACAAAACCTTTAAGTTTACAAAACATGTTTCGACAGTGACTTCTGTCATCTTCAGTTAGTTAATGTTTAAAGTGTTGGAAGTTTCCTTTTCATTTTGTCACCGTTTATCATAATTAGCATTTTTGTCTACTTATTATAAAATTCAACTTCCAACGCTTTGTACATTAACTAACTCAAGAAGACAGAAGTCTCTGTCCAAACATGTTTTGTAATCGTTTTCTTTAAACCTTTAATTTTAACAATTGCTTTCATCTGCTTTACAAAACTATTCCGAGATCATAATCACTCACACTAAATCATAATCAATCCCATTTCAACATATGATCAAAGTTATTTTTTCATCAGTTTTTAAGCAACAGTTGTTACCATAGCAACGGTAGCGCAAAGCCTCTCATTTACACATTTTCCATTATCTCGAAATCTACTTAGATCCTTTACGCCAAACTCTAGGGATTTAAACGACTCAGTCTTGACAACTTGCAGGCAAAATTAGAAAAAAATACGTGTGAGCGTTTTCAAGCAAATGATGAATCATTTTTTAAGGGGTGATTTTGTTTATTCCCGCATTTTTTACTAATATCTCTGGAAAACTAAAAGTTGTCACTGTTCTGAGCATAATGGGTGGATCTGATTTTAAAATATTTATGTTTGAAAACAGTTAAAATGAAACGCAGATCAGTGAAAAAGTTCCTACTTTGTACAAATCGAGCTATCTTAATTAAAAGTACTCTACAGATTTTTCTGTTAAATTGCAAGAGGTTGGAGTACGAACTATTTTCGATATTCGCGCAAGTTTAAGGCTCAAGAACCAAAACCGGTATTAGTTAAGAGTGAATGTCAGTGAAAATTGAAGACAATTAAAAACATGTGACCACGGCAATAAAAAAATCGATTTCGCTCATTCTTTGTCAGTTTGAAGGCTTATGTAAGTTAGTAAAGGATATAAGGTTAGTTTTTTGAAATATTCCATATAAGGCAGAAAACCATGAAAAACGGTCACCCTACCCGAAGCCCGGATTTCACCACGAGAGAAATCGAAATTTTACACTTTTCAGTTTCTCCCTAGACAGACATTTACATAGCTGCAAAACTTTCTTCATTATAATTTAACACAATGATTCTTCCTTAGTCAAAATAAAGCAATTATTTTCATCTCTGCTTGTTTGTGAGCGAACTGAGCTCGGATGAAGTAGTCACACTTTTCTCTATCGCGCAAAAGTGTAAAATAATCCAAATTCAGCGAGAAAAAAAGCTGACCGGTAGTGACTCAAATCCTTTGATTCTTTGACAAAAGATAGTTCAGTCATTGACTTTTAGTTGTACGGTCTTAAATCTTTAGAATCTAGCAGAACGTTTGCACGAACGCCGATAAAAGTTTGACAAAATTACAATTCAGGGCCATTGAAATCTATAACACGACGTAACAATGCTAAAAGAATAAATTAACTCCTCGGCCAAAGTTTTTATAAAAGAGGCTTTAAACTATTTTTTCCGCAGTTCCTCCTATTCGTCCAATTTAAAGTGATGAGTTGTACACGAAAATTTAGTCCCCTGCTGTTGATTTAAATACATGACAAAACCACCCAGGACTTGTAATAAAAAAAAAGCAATTAATTCTCCTACTTTGTCCCTTTAATGGAAATAAAGGGATCCCTTACTACATGAGGTAACGCGTCAATTTTTTTTTTATTTTCCTTATAGTTTTCCCTTTTATTCTAAAAAAAGCGCTTATTGAATCAAATACTTAGAAAGAAGAGTAAAAGTAGAACCACAAAAGGAAACATGTACTCAAGACTGATATATTTTTCTTGAGTCAAAAGTAGTTTCTCAATCGAAAGCTTCCCGAGGCGTCCTTGCGTCTGAGGCACAGTTTAACACAACATGGGTCAGCGATATTAATTACACAGACGATTAACTGGTGTAGTGCGTTAGCAATTAGGTGAGGAAGCGGTTATACGGGTGCGTCCAAGAGTTCATTTTGGTGGAACATGCGTTGGAAAAAACATCACCCGTCTCAGTCAGAAATTCGGATTAAATTTTGAAGAAAAACAAGCGTTATCTTTAACGAAAGGTCACCTGAAACTTTAGAAACGCTGAAAAAACTAATCCCATTTGTGTTCGGAGGACAAATATGTCGGTAAAAGTGAAAGACCCGCTAGTATTTCGAAATTAAAAGCCAACAACTGCTCCTAAATTCGGGGAAAAGTATTCCGTTCCCTAAAATTTTCAGCTGCGTCAACTTGTGAAAATTTATTTTTTGGAGGTCGTAGAATGATGCGACATTTTTTAAGGAAACAACATTTTAACTATTTTTGGTTGGGTGCTCTGGGTTTTACGCTAAACGGAGGAAATTGTCTACACACAAACTTACTCTTTGTAACCAAAAACGAGATTCATACTGGTCGCGGCGGGCACGTTTCTCTCTAAACAAGGGAAATAGGTCGAAAAGGAAAGACAAATTGTGTACAGGCATGGGCCAAAATTGTCCTTGACGAGTTTGATACGAAGACTCTCGTCTCTACTTGGTTTTATTAAAAGAACACGATACACCATGTAATTTTCTCATAAGAGAGCAATCATTTCATTCATTGTGGTTGTTAAAACTTCCTCAATACGGCATAAAATATTTTCATTTTGTTTCCGTTAATAAGTCTTGTAAAATAAAGTTCACCAACGGCGGCCGAACTTGTTTAGATGGCTGTAACTATTATTATTATTATTATTATTATTATTTCTATTTTACCTTTCTGGGCATCTGAGTAGTACTACAGCCACGCTTCCCAAGAAAGAGCAGATCAACAAACTCGAACTGAGACGATCTTTACCCACGAACAATGATTCACTGTGTGTATAATTGGTGAATACGAGATTTAGAAAGATATGGATTGGAAGTGGCAGGTGAGTATTGATCACAATTGGATGGAGGAAATTGTCATCCATCTGGGAATGACAGAATTAAATAATGGCACCAAAACACTTTCTCATCTATTATTGATCGTCGGATGACTTTTAAGAGGAGACAGTAACGTAAGCACTTATACCAATTTTTTTCTTCTTCTTTGATAATTTCTATCAGGAAGAAAATAAGAGAGGGAAAAAGGGAGATATGTGGAAGATGTATATATTATGCTTGAATAAAACGAAGATCCCTTACACAATTGTACTGAAAGTGACGTTTTCTTTTCAAAGTTTCCGTTACAAATATTCAAAACAGGAAGTTTTACCCAGCCAACAGGCCTCCCGGCTGGCGTTTACGCGGGGGGTAAATTAAAATGTCTTGTCTGACGATCGTTTGTTTGTTTTTTCTTCGAAATTAGCAATAGGGGAAGAAGATTTGTTATGTACATAAATTATTTGTGGCGGCTGAGTAAGAAACACAGTGCTGAATTTTGTGACTTTACTCTGGCTATTCTCCCAATATCTCAAACGTTTGATGAAATAAAAACTAGACCTGCTGCTATCTCCAACTAAATAGGAAAATAAGTGAATACCTATGGATTTTCGTTCAACATCGTGCGAAGGCTAAGAAATCGTCGGGAGTCTAAAGAAAGAAATACAAGACGTTAAAATAATGCAAATTTGTTGGGTGAGACAGAATAATGTGTTTTGTTTTTTGCAGTTCCTCCTATTCGTCCAATTTATAGTGATGAGTTGGACACGAAAATTTAGTCCTCTGCTGTTGATTCAAAGACATGACAAACGCACTCAGGACTTGTAATAAAAAAAGGCAATACATTCTCCTACTTTGTCCCTTTATTAAAGGGGTCCCTTATTACATGAGGTTACGCGTCAAGTATTTTTATTTTCCTTATAGTTTTTCCTTTTATTCTAATATCAGCGCTTATTGAATCAAATATTTAGAAAGAAGAGTAAAAGTAGAACCACAAAAGGAAACGTGTACTGAAGACAGATATATTTTTCTTGAGTCAAAAGTAGCTACTCAATCGAAAGCTTCCCGAGGCGTCTGAGGCACAGTTGAACACAACATGGGCCAGCGATATTAAGGGGGGATTACACCTATTAAATTTGAATGAAATTAAAGAGGTTTTAAGAAGAGATAGAAGAAAGAAAATGATTTTTGGAACACCAACAGACAGTTGATACCCAAGAGCACCCCAGATTGCTAGTGGACTAACTTGGTGTCCGTGTATTAATTATTAACTACAAATTCTAATTTTAAAACTTTACTAAATCTTCAATATTTCTTATTTCTCTTAATTTTACCAATCCTTCAAAAAAACTACTCCTCCCAAATATACTCAAAAATCACCCAAAAATTCACACAACACCCCACAACACAGATTCAGGGGATGATGATAGAGTTTTTGGATTGCTTGAAACGCGAACGAGATATTTCCATTAAAGCCATATCAAGTGGCGGAAAAATGGCGCTTAGGTGTAATCCCCCCTTAATCACACAGACGATTAACTGGTGTAGTGCGTTAGCAATTAGGTGAGGACCAACGTGCGCCAGCAGCCGATCACGGCAGTGAAAATTTCAATCCAAGGCAAAACGCCTTTCTTGCGTATGTTGAAAATAGTTACTGATAATGAAGAAAGCAAACAGAGACAAATTCACTACGCGAGAAATAACTAATGTACGGCCAAAAGTTGGATGATTGTTATGAAAATAGACAAAGATGAAAACATGTCGGGCAAAAGTTGTTTAACAGGTGCATTGAAAACAGCAATTTATATGGTAGAATAAAGAGGCAGTTATGATAACTTGTTGTGTTAATCTGTAGTTATGCGATAAAAAGCCTCAGACTAAAAACGTCACCAATTTGGTAAAACGAAAATTACACTGGAAGCTCTTATAGGTTTATTTTGTAACTCGACGGGAAGCCGGATCAATTTCCATTAAATTTTGTTAAGGTTATTAATAGATTTCATGGGTGTGTTCACGAAAATCTTGTGTACGAGCGTTTCTTTCGATGAAACCACGGAAAACTATATATCATTGTAAAGCTTGTTAATTGAAGATTGCAAAATATGTCAAGATTTTTTTAAAATTTTATTGGATAAATGAGCGAATAGAGGCCTGCAAACTCAATATTAGCTTGAATTATAACTGAATTACCCACTCACGTAAAGGCACACAACCGAACGAACTGGGCAATATCCTCGAGCTTTTTCTTTATTTCTATTAGTTTATGAGAAAACCCGTGGTAAAGTTGGACAATGGAAAATCTTTGTAGTCGCACCAGGAGTTATCACGTCACGGAAAAAAGAATTTTTGAATTGTGTAAAAGCCCGATATACTTTGACGAATTAATATCTAAGGAACAATTTGGCCAAATTGCGTTGAAATCTGACAAATCTACGTACCGTTTTAATTCAATTGAAGATGTGGAATTCGCATTAAAACAAAAATCCATGTTTTCGGCCTTGAAACATTTTCAGAGTTTTCGCACGTCATTTAAATTCTTCTTAACGCGCTCATGGGACTGTGTAAAACACGGATATGGACGGGCGGATGCGGACGGCGGATGGCGGACGGCGGACGGCGGACGACGGACGGCGGGCGGATGGCGGATGGCGGATGGCGGATGGCAAATGGCGGATGGTGCTAGAAAAAAAAAAAGAAAATAGGATGTTGATACTGTTAAATGTATTGGTTAATTGTCACCTTTTAAGAAATGTTAGCTTTGACTATTTTTTTATAAATTAATTTATATCTTATTGTCAGTCAAACAGCGAAAACGCTGTAGAATGTTTCTTCTCGTTTTTCAACCAAATCAGTCTGAGTTTGCAGTGGAACTCCTTACATTGGTACGACACACCATCCGGCAAAACAACACGTTCACATTCATGAACATTTACGGGATAATCTGATTAACGGGAAAAGTACTGTATGAGCTCTTGTTAGGCATTATAGATTGAAAATCGTGGTTATTGTTTGAACAGACAGATCGATACAAGTTGTTAAAAAAGTTATTTTAAGATGTCCAAAGATTTACCTGCGTAGGATTTGCGAACGTCTCAGCAGCGAGAATGAAGCTGTAGCTGTCATGTTAGAGATGCCGGGCAATCCTCGCTGTCCTATGTTAGTTGTAAAGACCTACTTTTCGAAGCGAAACAAGTGGAAACCCGAATGACGCCAACTCGCCGAAATCGCTTCCAATCGGCTTGAAAAGCTGGTAAATGACAAAGAATACAAGAAGAAACATGATAAGTTGACTTTATTGACAAAACACTGTTATTTTTTACCATTTTACACAAATCCGTTTTGTTTCCATACAAAGCCTTATAATTCAACGGTTCTCTGATATTGAGCTTGGGCTGCCTGTGTTCAGATCCACAAATTAAGCTCCGGCCTTTGAGTACATTACACTTGTAGAGAGGGCCACGAAAAAACACCAAGGGGGCCTCAACGGCAGAGAGAATGAAGCTGCAGCTGTTATGTCAGAGATGCCGGGTAATCCCCGCTGTCCTATGTTAGCTGTGAAGACCTAATTTTCGAAGTGAAACAAGCAATGTCAAGCTCTTTGGCAGGAACCAAACAAACACAAAGCGTTGAAATTCAGCTATGCAGAAGATGTCTGGTACTGCAACGCACCGCTTGGAAAACATAAGTTGGAGAATCTTCTTTCTGAGATGTCCAAAAAAGCAGGATTGGATACCATTTACACTTCACATTGTTTGCGAGCCACCTATGTGACGATCCTGAAGGCACCAGGACTTGAAACTGCCAGAGTGAAGCCGATGATAGTCAGCCGTGGAAAGCTACCACAAACGTCCTACACTGGAGCAGCAAGTCCAATCC
>NW_028146169.1:0-13698 GCF_977016875.1 Pavona decussata
GGAGGTCAAAGGGCATTAGAATTAAGTCACCCTGGTTTAAGAAAAACAGCAAATTGGACCAAGCTCAAGGCTACAATACCCTCCCCTCCCCACCCCGGAGCTTTTGACACACAACCGAGAGCTACCCCCCAGCAGTAAGCCCTCACCCTGGGCTAGCTCACAGACTGGTCCTTGACGGCAAGCCCCCTCAAGTTTGGAGAACCACAGAGGCCTGAAGCTGGGCGGTGCCCAGCTTCAGGCCCAGTTCTAGCAGGCACGTTTTTGCAAATTCGCACAGATATCACAGGCAAATAGCTCTCTGGAAGGCAAAAATTGAGTTTGCAGGCAAAATGTACTAAGTCTCGCATGTAGCAGCTCAACTTGGGACAAGCCCACTTAAATTGACTGCTAATATCTACCTGGATTTTCAAAAACATACCTGCACTTAACCTACGCAGAGACAGAAAGTTCACCCTAACTGAGTCTCACAACACTTCCCTCCCCACCCCTCTGCTTTTCACACAAACTTGCAAGTCACTCACCTGCATTTAGGCCACACTCCAGGCTTTGTGTCAGCTTGATGCAATTGATTGTCAACAGCCTGTGTCTCTATGGGGGAGGTCAAAGGGCATTAGAATTAAGTCACCCTGGTTTAAGAAAAACAGCAAATTGGACCAAGCTCAAGGCTACAATACCCTCCCCTCCCCACCCCGGAGCTTTTGACACACAACCGAGAGCTACCCCCCAGCAGTAAGCCCTCACCCTGGGCTAGCTCACAGACTGGTCCTTGACGGCAAGCCCCCTCAAGTTTGGAGAACCACAGAGGCCTGAAGCTGGGCGGTGCCCAGCTTCAGGCCCAGTTCTAGCAGGCACGTTTTTGCAAATTCGCACAGATATCACAGGCAAATAGCTCTCTGGAAGGCAAAAATTGAGTTTGCAGGCAAAATGTACTAAGTCTCGCATGTAGCAGCTCAACTTGGGACAAGCCCACTTAAATTGACTGCTAATATCTACCTGGATTTTCAAAAACATACCTGCACTTAACCTACGCAGAGACAGAAAGTTCACCCTAACTGAGTCTCACAACACTTCCCTCCCCACCCCTCTGCTTTTCACACAAACTTGCAAGTCACTCACCTGCATTTAGGCCACACTCCAGGCTTTGTGTCAGCTTGATGCAATTGATTGTCAACAGCCTGTGTCTCTATGGGGGAGGTCAAAGGGCATTAGAATTAAGTCACCCTGGTTTAAGAAAAACAGCAAATTGGACCAAGCTCAAGGCTACAATACCCTCCCCTCCCCACCCCCCCGGAGCTTTTGACACACACCGAGAACTACCCCCCAGCAGTAAGCCCTCACCCTGGGCTAGCTCACAGACTGGTCCTTGACGGCAAGCCCCCTCAAGTTTGGAGAACCACAGAGGCCTGAAGCTGGGCGGTGCCCAGCTTCAGGCCCAGTTCTAGCAGGCACGTTTGTGCAAATTCGCACAGATATCACAGGCAAATAGCTCTCTGGAAGGCAAAAATTGAGTTTGCAGGCAAAATGTACTAAGTCTCGCATGTAGCAGCTCAACTTGGACAAGCCCACTTAAATTGACTGCTAATATCTACCTGGATTTTCAAAAACATACCTGCACTTAACCTACGCAGAGACAGAAAGTTCACCCTAACTGAGTCTCACAACACTTCCCTCCCCACCCTCTGCTTTTCACACAAACTTGCAAGTCACTCACCTGCATTAGGCACACTCCAGGCTTTGTGTCAGCTTGATGCAATTGATTGTCAACAGCCTGTGTCTCTATGGGGGAGGTCAAAGGGCATTAGAATTAAGTCACCCTGTTTAAGAAAAACAGCAAATTGTAGCAAGCTCAAGGCTACAATACCCTCCCCTCCCCACCCCGGAGCTTTTGACACACAACCGAGAGCTACCCCCAGCAGTAAGCCCTCACCCTGGCTAGCTCACAGACTGGTCCTTGACGGCAAGCCCCTCAAGTTGGAGAAACCACAGAGGCCTGAAGCTGGGCGGTGCCCAGCTTCAGGCCCAGTTCTAGCAGGCACGTTTTTGCAAATTCGCACAGATATCACAGGCAAATAGCTCTCTGGAAGGCAAAATTGAGTTTGCAGGCAGAAATGTACTAAGTCTCGCATGTAGCAGCTCAACTTGGACAAGCCCACTTAAATTGACTGCTAATATCTACCTGGATTTTCAAAAACATACTGCACTTACCTACGCAGAGACAGAAAGTTCACCCTAACTGAGTCTCACAACACTTCCCTCCCCACCCCTCTGCTTTTCACACAAACTTGCAAGTCACTCACCTGCATTTAGGCCCACACCTCCAGGCTTTGTGTCAGCTTGATGCAATTGATTGTCAACAGCCTGTGTCTCTATGGGGGAGGTCAAAGGGCATTAGAATTAAGTCACCCTGGTTAAGAAAACAGCAAATTGGACCAAGCTCAAGGCTACAATACCCTCCCCTCCCCACCCCGGAGCTTTTGACACACAACCGAGAGCTACCCCAGCAGTAAGCCTCACCCTGGCTAGCTCACAGACTGGTCCTTGACGGCAAGCCCCCTCAAGTTTGGAGAACCACAGAGGCCTGAAGCTGGGCGGTGCCAGCTTCAGGCCCAGTTCTAGCAGGCACGTTTTTGCAAATTCGCACAGATATCACAGGCAAATAGCTCTCTGGAAGGCAAAATTGAGTTTGCAGGCAGAATGTACTAAGTCTCGCATGTAGCAGCTCAACTTGGACAAGCCCACTTAAATTGACTGCTAATATCTACCTGGATTTCAAAAACATACCTGCACTTAACCTACGCAGAGACAGAAAGTTCACCCTAACTGAGTCTCACAACACTTCCCTCCCCACCCCTCTGCTTTTCACACAAACTTGCAAGTCACTCACCTGCAATTAGGCCACACTCCAGGCTTTGTGTCAGCTTGATGCAATTGATTGTCAACAGCCTGTGTCTCTATGGGGAGGTCAAAGGGCATTAGAATTAAGTCACCCTGGTTTAAGAAAAACAGCAAATTGGACCAAGCTCAAGGCTACAATACCCTCCCCTCCCCACCCCGGAGCTTTTGACACACAACCGAGAGCTACCCCCAGCAGTAAGCCCTCACCCTGGGCTAGCTCACAGACTGGTCCTTGACGGCAAGCCCCCTCAAGTTTGGAGAACCACAGAGGCCTGAAGCTGGGCGGTGCCAGCTTCAGGCCCAGTTCTAGCAGGCACGTTTTTGCAAATTCGCACAGATATCACAGGCAAATAGCTCTCTGGAAGGCAAAAATTGAGTTTGCAGGCAAAATGTACTAAGTCTCGCATGTAGCAGCTCAACTTGGGACAAGCCCACTTAAATTGACTGCTAATATCTACCTGGATTTTCAAAAACATACCTGCACTTAACCTACGCAGAGACAGAAAGTTCACCCTAACTGAGTCTCACAACACTTCCCTCCCCACCCTCTGCTTTTCACACAAACTTGCAAGTCACTCACCTGCATTTAGGCCACACTCCAGGCTTTGTGTCAGCTTGATGCAATTGATTGTCAACAGCCTGTGTCTCTATGGGGGAGGTCAAAGGGCATTAGAATTAAGTCACCCTGGTTTAAGAAAAACAGCAAATTGGACCAAGCTCAAGGCTACAATACCCTCCCCTCCCCACCCCGGAGCTTTTGACACACAACCGAGAGCTACCCCCAGCAGTAAGCCCTCACCCTGGGCTAGCTCACAGACTGGTCCTTGACGGCAAGCCCCCTCAAGTTTGGAGAACCACAGAGGCCTGAAGCTGGGCGGTGCCCAGCTTCAGGCCCAGTTCTAGCAGGCACGTTTTTGCAAATTCGCACAGATATCACAGGCAAATAGCTCTCTGGAAGGCAAAAATTGAGTTTGCAGGCAGAATGTACTAAGTCTCGCATGTAGCAGCTCAACTTGGGACAAGCCCACTTAAATTGACTGCTAATATCTACCTGGATTTTCAAAAACATACCTGCACTTAACCTACGCAGAGACAGAAAGTTCACCCTAACTGAGTCTCACAACACTTCCCTCCCCACCCCTCTGCTTTTCACACAAACTTGCAAGTCACTCACCTGCATTTAGGCCACACTCCAGGCTTTGTGTCAGCTTGATGCAATTGATTGTCAACAGCCTGTGTCTCTATGGGGGAGGTCAAAGGGCATTAGAATTAAGTCACCCTGGTTTAAGAAAAACAGCAAATTGGACCAAGCTCAAGGCTACAATACCCTCCCCTCCCCACCCCGGAGCTTTTGACACACAACCGAGAGCTACCCCCAGCAGTAAGCCCTCACCCTGGGCTAGCTCACAGACTGGTCCTTGACGGCAAGCCCCCTCAAGTTTGGAGAACCACAGAGGCCTGAAGCTGGGCGGTGCCCAGCTTCAGGCCCAGTTCTAGCAGGCACGTTTTTGCAAATTCCAGATATCACAGGCAAATAGCTCTCTGGAAGGCAAAAATTGAGTTTGCAGGCAGAATGTACTAAGTCTCGCATGTAGCAGCTCAACTTGGGACAAGCCCACTTAAATTGACTGCTAATATCTACCTGGATTTTCAAAAACATACCTGCACTTAACCTACGCAGAGACAGAAAGTTCACCCTAACTGAGTCTCACAACACTTCCCTCCCCACCCCTCTGCTTTTCACACAAACTTGCAAGTCACTCACCTGCATTTAGGCCACACTCCAGGCTTTGTGTCAGCTTGATGCAATTGATTGTCAACAGCCTGTGTCTCTATGGGGGAGGTCAAAGGGCATTAGAATTAAGTCACCCTGGTTTAAGAAAAACAGCAAATTGGACCAAGCTCAAGGCTACAATACCCTCCCCTCCCCACCCCGGAGCTTTTGACACACAACCGAGAGCTACCCCCCAGCAGTAAGCCCTCACCCTGGGCTAGCTCACAGACTGGTCCTTGACGGCAAGCCCCCTCAAGTTTGGAGAACCACAGAGGCCTGAAGCTGGGCGGTGCCCAGCTTCAGGCCCAGTTCTAGCAGGCACGTTTTTGCAAATTCGCACAGATATCACAGGCAAATAGCTCTCTGGAAGGCAAAAATTGAGTTTGCAGGCAAAATGTACTAAGTCTCGCATGTAGCAGCTCAACTTGGGACAAGCCCACTTAAATTGACTGCTAATATCTACCTGGATTTTCAAAAACATACCTGCACTTAACCTACGCAGAGACAGAAAGTTCACCCTAACTGAGTCTCACAACACTTCCCTCCCCACCCCTCTGCTTTTCACACAAACTTGCAAGTCACTCACCTGCATTTAGGCCACACTCCAGGCTTTGTGTCAGCTTGATGCAATTGATTGTCAACAGCCTGTGTCTCTATGGGGGAGGTCAAAGGGCATTAGAATTAAGTCACCCTGGTTTAAGAAAAACAGCAAATTGGACCAAGCTCAAGGCTACAATACCCTCCCCTCCCCACCCCGGAGCTTTTGACACACAACCGAGAGCTACCCCCCAGCAGTAAGCCCTCACCCTGGGCTAGCTCACAGACTGGTCCTTGACGGCAAGCCCCCTCAAGTTTGGAGAACCACAGAGGCCTGAAGCTGGGCGGTGCCCAGCTTCAGGCCCAGTTCTAGCAGGCACGTTTTTGCAAATTCGCACAGATATCACAGGCAAATAGCTCTCTGGAAGGCAAAAATTGAGTTTGCAGGCAAAATGTACTAAGTCTCGCATGTAGCAGCTCAACTTGGGACAAGCCCACTTAAATTGACTGCTAATATCTACCTGGATTTTCAAAAACATACCTGCACTTAACCTACGCAGAGACAGAAAGTTCACCCTAACTGAGTCTCACAACACTTCCCTCCCCACCCCTCTGCTTTTCACACAAACTTGCAAGTCACTCACCTGCATTTAGGCCACACTCCAGGCTTTGTGTCAGCTTGATGCAATTGATTGTCAACAGCCTGTGTCTCTATGGGGGAGGTCAAAGGGCATTAGAATTAAGTCACCCTGGTTTAAGAAAAACAGCAAATTGGACCAAGCTCAAGGCTACAATACCCTCCCCTCCCCACCCCGGAGCTTTTGACACACAACCGAGAGCTACCCCCCAGCAGTAAGCCCTCACCCTGGGCTAGCTCACAGACTGGTCCTTGACGGCAAGCCCCCTCAAGTTTGGAGAACCACAGAGGCCTGAAGCTGGGCGGTGCCCAGCTTCAGGCCCAGTTCTAGCAGGCACGTTTTTGCAAATTCGCACAGATATCACAGGCAAATAGCTCTCTGGAAGGCAAAAATTGAGTTTGCAGGCAAAATGTACTAAGTCTCGCATGTAGCAGCTCAACTTGGGACAAGCCCACTTAAATTGACTGCTAATATCTACCTGGATTTTCAAAAACATACCTGCACTTAACCTACGCAGAGACAGAAAGTTCACCCTAACTGAGTCTCACAACACTTCCCTCCCCACCCCTCTGCTTTTCACACAAACTTGCAAGTCACTCACCTGCATTTAGGCCACACTCCAGGCTTTGTGTCAGCTTGATGCAATTGATTGTCAACAGCCTGTGTCTCTATGGGGGAGGTCAAAGGGCATTAGAATTAAGTCACCCTGGTTTAAGAAAAACAGCAAATTGGACCAAGCTCAAGGCTACAATACCCTCCCCTCCCCACCCCGGAGCTTTTGACACACAACCGAGAGCTACCCCCCAGCAGTAAGCCCTCACCCTGGGCTAGCTCACAGACTGGTCCTTGACGGCAAGCCCCCTCAAGTTTGGAGAACCACAGAGGCCTGAAGCTGGGCGGTGCCCAGCTTCAGGCCCAGTTCTAGCAGGCACGTTTTTGCAAATTCGCACAGATATCACAGGCAAATAGCTCTCTGGAAGGCAAAAATTGAGTTTGCAGGCAAAATGTACTAAGTCTCGCATGTAGCAGCTCAACTTGGGACAAGCCCACTTAAATTGACTGCTAATATCTACCTGGATTTTCAAAAACATACCTGCACTTAACCTACGCAGAGACAGAAAGTTCACCCTAACTGAGTCTCACAACACTTCCCTCCCCACCCCTCTGCTTTTCACACAAACTTGCAAGTCACTCACCTGCATTTAGGCCACACTCCAGGCTTTGTGTCAGCTTGATGCAATTGATTGTCAACAGCCTGTGTCTCTATGGGGGAGGTCAAAGGGCATTAGAATTAAGTCACCCTGGTTTAAGAAAAACAGCAAATTGGACCAAGCTCAAGGCTACAATACCCTCCCCTCCCCACCCCGGAGCTTTTGACACACAACCGAGAGCTACCCCCCAGCAGTAAGCCCTCACCCTGGGCTAGCTCACAGACTGGTCCTTGACGGCAAGCCCCCTCAAGTTTGGAGAACCACAGAGGCCTGAAGCTGGGCGGTGCCCAGCTTCAGGCCCAGTTCTAGCAGGCACGTTTTTGCAAATTCGCACAGATATCACAGGCAAATAGCTCTCTGGAAGGCAAAAATTGAGTTTGCAGGCAAAATGTACTAAGTCTCGCATGTAGCAGCTCAACTTGGGACAAGCCCACTTAAATTGACTGCTAATATCTACCTGGATTTTCAAAAACATACCTGCACTTAACCTACGCAGAGACAGAAAGTTCACCCTAACTGAGTCTCACAACACTTCCCTCCCCACCCCTCTGCTTTTCACACAAACTTGCAAGTCACTCACCTGCATTTAGGCCACACTCCAGGCTTTGTGTCAGCTTGATGCAATTGATTGTCAACAGCCTGTGTCTCTATGGGGGAGGTCAAAGGGCATTAGAATTAAGTCACCCTGGTTTAAGAAAAACAGCAAATTGGACCAAGCTCAAGGCTACAATACCCTCCCCTCCCCACCCTCCCCGGAGCTTTTGACACACAACCGAGAGCTACCCCCCAGCAGTAAGCCCTCACCCTGGGCTAGCTCACAGACTGGTCCTTGACGGCAAGCCCCCTCAAGTTTGGAGAACCACAGAGGCCTGAAGCTGGGCGGTGCCCAGCTTCAGGCCCAGTTCTAGCAGGCACGTTTTTGCAAATTCGCACAGATATCACAGGCAAATAGCTCTCTGGAAGGCAAAAATTGAGTTTGCAGGCAAAATGTACTAAGTCTCGCATGTAGCAGCTCAACTTGGGACAAGCCCACTTAAATTGACTGCTAATATCTACCTGGATTTTCAAAAACATACCTGCACTTAACCTACGCAGAGACAGAAAGTTCACCCTAACTGAGTCTCACAACACTTCCCTCCCCACCCCTCTGCTTTTCACACAAACTTGCAAGTCACTCACCTGCATTTAGGCCACACTCCAGGCTTTGTGTCAGCTTGATGCAATTGATTGTCAACAGCCTGTGTCTCTATGGGGGAGGTCAAAGGGCATTAGAATTAAGTCACCCTGGTTTAAGAAAAACAGCAAATTGGACCAAGCTCAAGGCTACAATACCCTCCCCTCCCCACCCCGGAGCTTTTGACACACAACCGAGAGCTACCCCCCAGCAGTAAGCCCTCACCCTGGGCTAGCTCACAGACTGGTCCTTGACGGCAAGCCCCCTCAAGTTTGGAGAACCACAGAGGCCTGAAGCTGGGCGGTGCCCAGCTTCAGGCCCAGTTCTAGCAGGCACGTTTTTGCAAATTCGCACAGATATCACAGGCAAATAGCTCTCTGGAAGGCAAAAATTGAGTTTGCAGGCAAAATGTACTAAGTCTCGCATGTAGCAGCTCAACTTGGGACAAGCCCACTTAAATTGACTGCTAATATCTACCTGGATTTTCAAAAACATACCTGCACTTAACCTACGCAGAGACAGAAAGTTCACCCTAACTGAGTCTCACAACACTTCCCTCCCCACCCCTCTGCTTTTCACACAAACTTGCAAGTCACTCACCTGCATTTAGGCCACACTCCAGGCTTTGTGTCAGCTTGATGCAATTGATTGTCAACAGCCTGTGTCTCTATGGGGGAGGTCAAAGGGCATTAGAATTAAGTCACCCTGGTTTAAGAAAAACAGCAAATTGGACCAAGCTCAAGGCTACAATACCCTCCCCTCCCCACCCCGGAGCTTTTGACACACAACCGAGAGCTACCCCCCAGCAGTAAGCCCTCACCCTGGGCTAGCTCACAGACTGGTCCTTGACGGCAAGCCCCCTCAAGTTTGGAGAACCACAGAGGCCTGAAGCTGGGCGGTGCCCAGCTTCAGGCCCAGTTCTAGCAGGCACGTTTTTGCAAATTCGCACAGATATCACAGGCAAATAGCTCTCTGGAAGGCAAAAATTGAGTTTGCAGGCAAAATGTACTAAGTCTCGCATGTAGCAGCTCAACTTGGGACAAGCCCACTTAAATTGACTGCTAATATCTACCTGGATTTTCAAAAACATACCTGCACTTAACCTACGCAGAGACAGAAAGTTCACCCTAACTGAGTCTCACAACACTTCCCTCCCCACCCCTCTGCTTTTCACACAAACTTGCAAGTCACTCACCTGCATTTAGGCCACACTCCAGGCTTTGTGTCAGCTTGATGCAATTGATTGTCAACAGCCTGTGTCTCTATGGGGGAGGTCAAAGGGCATTAGAATTAAGTCACCCTGGTTTAAGAAAAACAGCAAATTGGACCAAGCTCAAGGCTACAATACCCTCCCCTCCCCACCCCGGAGCTTTTGACACACAACCGAGAGCTACCCCCCAGCAGTAAGCCCTCACCCTGGGCTAGCTCACAGACTGGTCCTTGACGGCAAGCCCCCTCAAGTTTGGAGAACCACAGAGGCCTGAAGCTGGGCGGTGCCCAGCTTCAGGCCCAGTTCTAGCAGGCACGTTTTTGCAAATTCGCACAGATATCACAGGCAAATAGCTCTCTGGAAGGCAAAAATTGAGTTTGCAGGCAAAATGTACTAAGTCTCGCATGTAGCAGCTCAACTTGGGACAAGCCCACTTAAATTGACTGCTAATATCTACCTGGATTTTCAAAAACATACCTGCACTTAACCTACGCAGAGACAGAAAGTTCACCCTAACTGAGTCTCACAACACTTCCCTCCCCACCCCTCTGCTTTTCACACAAACTTGCAAGTCACTCACCTGCATTTAGGCCACACTCCAGGCTTTGTGTCAGCTTGATGCAATTGATTGTCAACAGCCTGTGTCTCTATGGGGGAGGTCAAAGGGCATTAGAATTAAGTCACCCTGGTTTAAGAAAAACAGCAAATTGGACCAAGCTCAAGGCTACAATACCCTCCCCTCCCCACCCCGGAGCTTTTGACACACAACCGAGAGCTACCCCCCAGCAGTAAGCCCTCACCCTGGGCTAGCTCACAGACTGGTCCTTGACGGCAAGCCCCCTCAAGTTTGGAGAACCACAGAGGCCTGAAGCTGGGCGGTGCCCAGCTTCAGGCCCAGTTCTAGCAGGCACGTTTTTGCAAATTCGCACAGATATCACAGGCAAATAGCTCTCTGGAAGGCAAAAATTGAGTTTGCAGGCAAAATGTACTAAGTCTCGCATGTAGCAGCTCAACTTGGGACAAGCCCACTTAAATTGACTGCTAATATCTACCTGGATTTTCAAAAACATACCTGCACTTAACCTACGCAGAGACAGAAAGTTCACCCTAACTGAGTCTCACAACACTTCCCTCCCCACCCCTCTGCTTTTCACACAAACTTGCAAGTCACTCACCTGCATTTAGGCCACACTCCAGGCTTTGTGTCAGCTTGATGCAATTGATTGTCAACAGCCTGTGTCTCTATGGGGGAGGTCAAAGGGCATTAGAATTAAGTCACCCTGGTTTAAGAAAAACAGCAAATTGGACCAAGCTCAAGGCTACAATACCCTCCCCTCCCCACCCCGGAGCTTTTGACACACAACCGAGAGCTACCCCCCAGCAGTAAGCCCTCACCCTGGGCTAGCTCACAGACTGGTCCTTGACGGCAAGCCCCCTCAAGTTTGGAGAACCACAGAGGCCTGAAGCTGGGCGGTGCCCAGCTTCAGGCCCAGTTCTAGCAGGCACGTTTTTGCAAATTCGCACAGATATCACAGGCAAATAGCTCTCTGGAAGGCAAAAATTGAGTTTGCAGGCAAAATGTACTAAGTCTCGCATGTAGCAGCTCAACTTGGGACAAGCCCACTTAAATTGACTGCTAATATCTACCTGGATTTTCAAAAACATACCTGCACTTAACCTACGCAGAGACAGAAAGTTCACCCTAACTGAGTCTCACAACACTTCCCTCCCCACCCCTCTGCTTTTCACACAAACTTGCAAGTCACTCACCTGCATTTAGGCCACACTCCAGGCTTTGTGTCAGCTTGATGCAATTGATTGTCAACAGCCTGTGTCTCTATGGGGGAGGTCAAAGGGCATTAGAATTAAGTCACCCTGGTTTAAGAAAAACAGCAAATTGGACCAAGCTCAAGGCTACAATACCCTCCCCTCCCCACCCCGGAGCTTTTGACACACAACCGAGAGCTACCCCCCAGCAGTAAGCCCTCACCCTGGGCTAGCTCACAGACTGGTCCTTGACGGCAAGCCCCCTCAAGTTTGGAGAACCACAGAGGCCTGAAGCTGGGCGGTGCCCAGCTTCAGGCCCAGTTCTAGCAGGCACGTTTTTGCAAATTCGCACAGATATCACAGGCAAATAGCTCTCTGGAAGGCAAAAATTGAGTTTGCAGGCAAAATGTACTAAGTCTCGCATGTAGCAGCTCAACTTGGGACAAGCCCACTTAAATTGACTGCTAATATCTACCTGGATTTTCAAAAACATACCTGCACTTAACCTACGCAGAGACAGAAAGTTCACCCTAACTGAGTCTCACAACACTTCCCTCCCCACCCCTCTGCTTTTCACACAAACTTGCAAGTCACTCACCTGCATTTAGGCCACACTCCAGGCTTTGTGTCAGCTTGATGCAATTGATTGTCAACAGCCTGTGTCTCTATGGGGGAGGTCAAAGGGCATTAGAATTAAGTCACCCTGGTTTAAGAAAAACAGCAAATTGGACCAAGCTCAAGGCTACAATACCCTCCCCTCCCCACCCCGGAGCTTTTGACACACAACCGAGAGCTACCCCCCAGCAGTAAGCCCTCACCCTGGGCTAGCTCACAGACTGGTCCTTGACGGCAAGCCCCCTCAAGTTTGGAGAACCACAGAGGCCTGAAGCTGGGCGGTGCCCAGCTTCAGGCCCAGTTCTAGCAGGCACGTTTTTGCAAATTCGCACAGATATCACAGGCAAATAGCTCTCTGGAAGGCAAAAATTGAGTTTGCAGGCAAAATGTACTAAGTCTCGCATGTAGCAGCTCAACTTGGGACAAGCCCACTTAAATTGACTGCTAATATCTACCTGGATTTTCAAAAACATACCTGCACTTAACCTACGCAGAGACAGAAAGTTCACCCTAACTGAGTCTCACAACACTTCCCTCCCCACCCCTCTGCTTTTCACACAAACTTGCAAGTCACTCCACCTGCATTTAGGCCACACTCCAGGCTTTGTGTCAGCTTGATGCAATTGATTGTCAACAGCCTGTGTCTCTATGGGGGAGGTCAAAGGGCATTAGAATTAAGTCACCCTGGTTTAAGAAAAACAGCAAATTGGACCAAGCTCAAGGCTACAATACCCTCCCCTCCCCACCCCGGAGCTTTTGACACACAACCGAGAGCTACCCCCCAGCAGTAAGCCCTCACCCTGGGCTAGCTCACAGACTGGTCCTTGACGGCAAGCCCCCTCAAGTTTGGAGAACCACAGAGGCCTGAAGCTGGGCGGTGCCCAGCTTCAGGCCCAGTTCTAGCAGGCACGTTTTTGCAAATTCGCACAGATATCACAGGCAAATAGCTCTCTGGAAGGCAAAAATTGAGTTTGCAGGCAGAATGTACTAAGTCTCGCATGTAGCAGCTCAACTTGGGACAAGCCCACTTAAATTGACTGCTAATATCTACCTGGATTTTCAAAAACATACCTGCACTTAACCTACGCAGAGACAGAAAGTTCACCCTAACTGAGTCTCACAACACTTCCCTCCCCACCCCTCTGCTTTTCACACAAACTTGCAAGTCACTCACCTGCATTTAGGCCACACTCCAGGCTTTGTGTCAGCTTGATGCAATTGATTGTCAACAGCCTGTGTCTCTATGGGGGAGGTCAAAGGGCATTAGAATTAAGTCACCCTGGTTTAAGAAAAACAGCAAATTGGACCAAGCTCAAGGCTACAATACCCTCCCCTCCCCACCCCGGAGCTTTTGACACACAACCGAGAGCTACCCCCCAGCAGTAAGCCCTCACCCTGGGCTAGCTCACAGACTGGTCCTTGACGGCAAGCCCCCTCAAGTTTGGAGAACCACAGAGGCCTGAAGCTGGGCGGTGCCCAGCTTCAGGCCCAGTTCTAGCAGGCACGTTTTTGCAAATTCGCACAGATATCACAGGCAAATAGCTCTCTGGAAGGCAAAAATTGAGTTTGCAGGCAAAATGTACTAAGTCTCGCATGTAGCAGCTCAACTTGGGACAAGCCCACTTAAATTGACTGCTAATATCTACCTGGATTTTCAAAAACATACCTGCACTTAACCTACGCAGAGACAGAAAGTTCACCCTAACTGAGTCTCACAACACTTCCCTCCCCACCCCTCTGCTTTTCACACAAACTTGCAAGTCACTCACCTGCATTTAGGCCACACTCCAGGCTTTGTGTCAGCTTGATGCAATTGATTGTCAACAGCCTGTGTCTCTATGGGGGAGGTCAAAGGGCATTAGAATTAAGTCACCCTG
>NW_028146170.1:0-22557 GCF_977016875.1 Pavona decussata
CCAATTTGCTGTTTTTCTTAAACCAGGGTGACTTAATTCTAATGCCCTTTGACCTCCCCCATAGAGACACAGGCTGTTGACAATCAATTGCATCAAGCTGACACAAAGCCTGGAGTGTGGCCTAAATGCAGGTGAGTGACTTGCAAGTTTGTGTGAAAAGCAGAGGGGTGGGGAGGGAAGTGTTGTGAGACTCAGTTAGGGTGAACTTTCTGTCTCTGCGTAGGTTAAGTGCAGGTATGTTTTTGAAAATCCAGGTAGATATTAGCAGTCAATTTAAGTGGGCTTGTCCCAAGTTGAGCTGCTACATGCGAGACTTAGTACATTTTGCCTGCAAACTCAATTTTTGCCTTCCAGAGAGCTATTTGCCTGTGATATCTGTGCGAATTTGCAAAAACGTGCCTGCTAGAACTGGGCCTGAAGCTGGGCACCGCCCAGCTTCAGGCCTCTGTGGTTCTCCAAACTTGAGGGGGCTTGCCGTCAAGGACCAGTCTGTGAGCTAGCCCAGGGTGAGGGCTTACTGCTGGGGGGTAGCTCTCGGTTGTGTGTCAAAAGCTCCGGGGTGGGGAGGGGAGGGTATTGTAGCCTTGAGCTTGGTCCAATTTGCTGTTTTTCTTAAACCAGGGTGACTTAATTCTAATGCCCTTTGACCTCCCCCATAGAGACACAGGCTGTTGACAATCAATTGCATCAAGCTGACACAAAGCCTGGAGTGTGGCCTAAATGCAGGTGAGTGACTTGCAAGTTTGTGTGAAAAGCAGAGGGGTGGGGAGGGAAGTGTTGTGAGACTCAGTTAGGGTGAACTTTCTGTCTCTGCGTAGGTTAAGTGCAGGTATGTTTTTGAAAATCCAGGTAGATATTAGCAGTCAATTTAAGTGGGCTTGTCCCAAGTTGAGCTGCTACATGCGAGACTTAGTACATTCTGCCTGCAAACTCAATTTTTGCCTTCCAGAGAGCTATTTGCCTGTGATATCTGTGCGAATTTGCAAAAACGTGCCTGCTAGAACTGGGCCTGAAGCTGGGCACCGCCCAGCTTCAGGCCTCTGTGGTTCTCCAAACTTGAGGGGGCTTGCCGTCAAGGACCAGTCTGTGAGCTAGCCCAGGGTGAGGGCTTACTGCTGGGGGGTAGCTCTCGGTTGTGTGTCAAAAGCTCCGGGGTGGGGAGGGGAGGGTATTGTAGCCTTGAGCTTGGTCCAATTTGCTGTTTTTCTTAAACCAGGGTGACTTAATTCTAATGCCCTTTGACCTCCCCCATAGAGACACAGGCTGTTGACAATCAATTGCATCAAGCTGACACAAAGCCTGGAGTGTGGCCTAAATGCAGGTGAGTGACTTGCAAGTTTGTGTGAAAAGCAGAGGGGTGGGGAGGGAAGTGTTGTGAGACTCAGTTAGGGTGAACTTTCTGTCTCTGCGTAGGTTAAGTGCAGGTATGTTTTTGAAAATCCAGGTAGATATTAGCAGTCAATTTAAGTGGGCTTGTCCCAAGTTGAGCTGCTACATGCGAGACTTAGTACATTTTGCCTGCAAACTCAATTTTTGCCTTCCAGAGAGCTATTTGCCTGTGATATCTGTGCGAATTTGCAAAAACGTGCCTGCTAGAACTGGGCCTGAAGCTGGGCACCGCCCAGCTTCAGGCCTCTGTGGTTCTCCAAACTTGAGGGGGCTTGCCGTCAAGGACCAGTCTGTGAGCTAGCCCAGGGTGAGGGCTTACTGCTGGGGGGTAGCTCTCGGTTGTGTGTCAAAAGCTCCGGGGTGGGGAGGGGAGGGTATTGTAGCCTTGAGCTTGGTCCAATTTGCTGTTTTTCTTAAACCAGGGTGACTTAATTCTAATGCCCTTTGACCTCCCCCATAGAGACACAGGCTGTTGACAATCAATTGCATCAAGCTGACACAAAGCCTGGAGTGTGGCCTAAATGCAGGTGAGTGACTTGCAAGTTTGTGTGAAAAGCAGAGGGGTGGGGAGGGAAGTGTTGTGAGACTCAGTTAGGGTGAACTTTCTGTCTCTGCGTAGGTTAAGTGCAGGTATGTTTTTGAAAATCCAGGTAGATATTAGCAGTCAATTTAAGTGGGCTTGTCCCAAGTTGAGCTGCTACATGCGAGACTTAGTACATTCTGCCTGCAAACTCAATTTTTGCCTTCCAGAGAGCTATTTGCCTGTGATATCTGTGCGAATTTGCAAAAACGTGCCTGCTAGAACTGGGCCTGAAGCTGGGCACCGCCCAGCTTCAGGCCTCTGTGGTTCTCCAAACTTGAGGGGGCTTGCCGTCAAGGACCAGTCTGTGAGCTAGCCCAGGGTGAGGGCTTACTGCTGGGGGGTAGCTCTCGGTTGTGTGTCAAAAGCTCCGGGGTGGGGAGGGGAGGGTATTGTAGCCTTGAGCTTGGTCCAATTTGCTGTTTTTCTTAAACCAGGGTGACTTAATTCTAATGCCCTTTGACCTCCCCCATAGAGACACAGGCTGTTGACAATCAATTGCATCAAGCTGACACAAAGCCTGGAGTGTGGCCTAAATGCAGGTGAGTGACTTGCAAGTTTGTGTGAAAAGCAGAGGGGTGGGGAGGGAAGTGTTGTGAGACTCAGTTAGGGTGAACTTTCTGTCTCTGCGTAGGTTAAGTGCAGGTATGTTTTTGAAAATCCAGGTAGATATTAGCAGTCAATTTAAGTGGGCTTGTCCCAAGTTGAGCTGCTACATGCGAGACTTAGTACATTTTGCCTGCAAACTCAATTTTTGCCTTCCAGAGAGCTATTTGCCTGTGATATCTGTGCGAATTTGCAAAAACGTGCCTGCTAGAACTGGGCCTGAAGCTGGGCACCGCCCAGCTTCAGGCCTCTGTGGTTCTCCAAACTTGAGGGGGCTTGCCGTCAAGGACCAGTCTGTGAGCTAGCCCAGGGTGAGGGCTTACTGCTGGGGGGTAGCTCTCGGTTGTGTGTCAAAAGCTCCGGGGTGGGGAGGGGAGGGTATTGTAGCCTTGAGCTTGGTCCAATTTGCTGTTTTTCTTAAACCAGGGTGACTTAATTCTAATGCCCTTTGACCTCCCCCATAGAGACACAGGCTGTTGACAATCAATTGCATCAAGCTGACACAAAGCCTGGAGTGTGGCCTAAATGCAGGTGAGTGACTTGCAAGTTTGTGTGAAAAGCAGAGGGGTGGGGAGGGAAGTGTTGTGAGACTCAGTTAGGGTGAACTTTCTGTCTCTGCGTAGGTTAAGTGCAGGTATGTTTTTGAAAATCCAGGTAGATATTAGCAGTCAATTTAAGTGGGCTTGTCCCAAGTTGAGCTGCTACATGCGAGACTTAGTACATTTTGCCTGCAAACTCAATTTTTGCCTTCCAGAGAGCTATTTGCCTGTGATATCTGTGCGAATTTGCAAAAACGTGCCTGCTAGAACTGGGCCTGAAGCTGGGCACCGCCCAGCTTCAGGCCTCTGTGGTTCTCCAAACTTGAGGGGGCTTGCCGTCAAGGACCAGTCTGTGAGCTAGCCCAGGGTGAGGGCTTACTGCTGGGGGGTAGCTCTCGGTTGTGTGTCAAAAGCTCCGGGGTGGGGAGGGGAGGGTATTGTAGCCTTGAGCTTGGTCCAATTTGCTGTTTTTCTTAAACCAGGGTGACTTAATTCTAATGCCCTTTGACCTCCCCCATAGAGACACAGGCTGTTGACAATCAATTGCATCAAGCTGACACAAAGCCTGGAGTGTGGCCTAAATGCAGGTGAGTGACTTGCAAGTTTGTGTGAAAAGCAGAGGGGTGGGGAGGGAAGTGTTGTGAGACTCAGTTAGGGTGAACTTTCTGTCTCTGCGTAGGTTAAGTGCAGGTATGTTTTTGAAAATCCAGGTAGATATTAGCAGTCAATTTAAGTGGGCTTGTCCCAAGTTGAGCTGCTACATGCGAGACTTAGTACATTCTGCCTGCAAACTCAATTTTTGCCTTCCAGAGAGCTATTTGCCTGTGATATCTGTGCGAATTTGCAAAAACGTGCCTGCTAGAACTGGGCCTGAAGCTGGGCACCGCCCAGCTTCAGGCCTCTGTGGTTCTCCAAACTTGAGGGGGCTTGCCGTCAAGGACCAGTCTGTGAGCTAGCCCAGGGTGAGGGCTTACTGCTGGGGGGTAGCTCTCGGTTGTGTGTCAAAAGCTCCGGGGTGGGGAGGGGAGGGTATTGTAGCCTTGAGCTTGGTCCAATTTGCTGTTTTTCTTAAACCAGGGTGACTTAATTCTAATGCCCTTTGACCTCCCCCATAGAGACACAGGCTGTTGACAATCAATTGCATCAAGCTGACACAAAGCCTGGAGTGTGGCCTAAATGCAGGTGAGTGACTTGCAAGTTTGTGTGAAAAGCAGAGGGGTGGGGAGGGAAGTGTTGTGAGACTCAGTTAGGGTGAACTTTCTGTCTCTGCGTAGGTTAAGTGCAGGTATGTTTTTGAAAATCCAGGTAGATATTAGCAGTCAATTTAAGTGGGCTTGTCCCAAGTTGAGCTGCTACATGCGAGACTTAGTACATTTTGCCTGCAAACTCAATTTTTGCCTTCCAGAGAGCTATTTGCCTGTGATATCTGTGCGAATTTGCAAAAACGTGCCTGCTAGAACTGGGCCTGAAGCTGGGCACCGCCCAGCTTCAGGCCTCTGTGGTTCTCCAAACTTGAGGGGGCTTGCCGTCAAGGACCAGTCTGTGAGCTAGCCCAGGGTGAGGGCTTACTGCTGGGGGGTAGCTCTCGGTTGTGTGTCAAAAGCTCCGGGGTGGGGAGGGGAGGGTATTGTAGCCTTGAGCTTGGTCCAATTTGCTGTTTTTCTTAAACCAGGGTGACTTAATTCTAATGCCCTTTGACCTCCCCCATAGAGACACAGGCTGTTGACAATCAATTGCATCAAGCTGACACAAAGCCTGGAGTGTGGCCTAAATGCAGGTGAGTGACTTGCAAGTTTGTGTGAAAAGCAGAGGGGTGGGGAGGGAAGTGTTGTGAGACTCAGTTAGGGTGAACTTTCTGTCTCTGCGTAGGTTAAGTGCAGGTATGTTTTTGAAAATCCAGGTAGATATTAGCAGTCAATTTAAGTGGGCTTGTCCCAAGTTGAGCTGCTACATGCGAGACTTAGTACATTTTGCCTGCAAACTCAATTTTTGCCTTCCAGAGAGCTATTTGCCTGTGATATCTGTGCGAATTTGCAAAAACGTGCCTGCTAGAACTGGGCCTGAAGCTGGGCACCGCCCAGCTTCAGGCCTCTGTGGTTCTCCAAACTTGAGGGGGCTTGCCGTCAAGGACCAGTCTGTGAGCTAGCCCAGGGTGAGGGCTTACTGCTGGGGGGTAGCTCTCGGTTGTGTGTCAAAAGCTCCGGGGTGGGGAGGGGAGGGTATTGTAGCCTTGAGCTTGGTCCAATTTGCTGTTTTTCTTAAACCAGGGTGACTTAATTCTAATGCCCTTTGACCTCCCCCATAGAGACACAATCTGTTGACAATCAATTGCATCAAGCTGACACAAAGCCTGGAGTGTGGCCTAAATGCAGGTGAGTGACTTGCAAGTTTGTGTGAAAAGCAGAGGGGTGGGGAGGGAAGTGTTGTGAGACTCAGTTAGGGTGAACTTTCTGTCTCTGCGTAGGTTAAGTGCAGGTATGTTTTTGAAAATCCAGGTAGATATTAGCAGTCAATTTAAGTGGGCTTGTCCCAAGTTGAGCTGCTACATGCGAGACTTAGTACATTTTGCCTGCAAACTCAATTTTTGCCTTCCAGAGAGCTATTTGCCTGTGATATCTGTGCGAATTTGCAAAAACGTGCCTGCTAGAACTGGGCCTGAAGCTGGGCACCGCCCAGCTTCAGGCCTCTGTGGTTCTCCAAACTTGAGGGGGCTTGCCGTCAAGGACCAGTCTGTGAGCTAGCCCAGGGTGAGGGCTTACTGCTGGGGGGTAGCTCTCGGTTGTGTGTCAAAAGCTCCGGGGTGGGGAGGGGAGGGTATTGTAGCCTTGAGCTTGGTCCAATTTGCTGTTTTTCTTAAACCAGGGTGACTTAATTCTAATGCCCTTTGACCTCCCCCATAGAGACACAGGCTGTTGACAATCAATTGCATCAAGCTGACACAAAGCCTGGAGTGTGGCCTAAATGCAGGTGAGTGACTTGCAAGTTTGTGTGAAAAGCAGAGGGGTGGGGAGGGAAGTGTTGTGAGACTCAGTTAGGGTGAACTTTCTGTCTCTGCGTAGGTTAAGTGCAGGTATGTTTTTGAAAATCCAGGTAGATATTAGCAGTCAATTTAAGTGGGCTTGTCCCAAGTTGAGCTGCTACATGCGAGACTTAGTACATTTTGCCTGCAAACTCAATTTTTGCCTTCCAGAGAGCTATTTGCCTGTGATATCTGTGCGAATTTGCAAAAACGTGCCTGCTAGAACTGGGCCTGAAGCTGGGCACCGCCCAGCTTCAGGCCTCTGTGGTTCTCCAAACTTGAGGGGGCTTGCCGTCAAGGACCAGTCTGTGAGCTAGCCCAGGGTGAGGGCTTACTGCTGGGGGGTAGCTCTCGGTTGTGTGTCAAAAGCTCCGGGGTGGGGAGGGGAGGGTATTGTAGCCTTGAGCTTGGTCCAATTTGCTGTTTTTCTTAAACCAGGGTGACTTAATTCTAATGCCCTTTGACCTCCCCCATAGAGACACAGGCTGTTGACAATCAATTGCATCAAGCTGACACAAAGCCTGGAGTGTGGCCTAAATGCAGGTGAGTGACTTGCAAGTTTGTGTGAAAAGCAGAGGGGTGGGGAGGGAAGTGTTGTGAGACTCAGTTAGGGTGAACTTTCTGTCTCTGCGTAGGTTAAGTGCAGGTATGTTTTTGAAAATCCAGGTAGATATTAGCAGTCAATTTAAGTGGGCTTGTCCCAAGTTGAGCTGCTACATGCGAGACTTAGTACATTTTGCCTGCAAACTCAATTTTTGCCTTCCAGAGAGCTATTTGCCTGTGATATCTGTGCGAATTTGCAAAAACGTGCCTGCTAGAACTGGGCCTGAAGCTGGGCACCGCCCAGCTTCAGGCCTCTGTGGTTCTCCAAACTTGAGGGGGCTTGCCGTCAAGGACCAGTCTGTGAGCTAGCCCAGGGTGAGGGCTTACTGCTGGGGGGTAGCTCTCGGTTGTGTGTCAAAAGCTCCGGGGTGGGGAGGGGAGGGTATTGTAGCCTTGAGCTTGGTCCAATTTGCTGTTTTTCTTAAACCAGGGTGACTTAATTCTAATGCCCTTTGACCTCCCCCATAGAGACACAATCTGTTGACAATCAATTGCATCAAGCTGACACAAAGCCTGGAGTGTGGCCTAAATGCAGGTGAGTGACTTGCAAGTTTGTGTGAAAAGCAGAGGGGTGGGGAGGGAAGTGTTGTGAGACTCAGTTAGGGTGAACTTTCTGTCTCTGCGTAGGTTAAGTGCAGGTATGTTTTTGAAAATCCAGGTAGATATTAGCAGTCAATTTAAGTGGGCTTGTCCCAAGTTGAGCTGCTACATGCGAGACTTAGTACATTTTGCCTGCAAACTCAATTTTTGCCTTCCAGAGAGCTATTTGCCTGTGATATCTGTGCGAATTTGCAAAAACGTGCCTGCTAGAACTGGGCCTGAAGCTGGGCACCGCCCAGCTTCAGGCCTCTGTGGTTCTCCAAACTTGAGGGGGCTTGCCGTCAAGGACCAGTCTGTGAGCTAGCCCAGGGTGAGGGCTTACTGCTGGGGGGTAGCTCTCGGTTGTGTGTCAAAAGCTCCGGGGTGGGGAGGGGAGGGTATTGTAGCCTTGAGCTTGGTCCAATTTGCTGTTTTTCTTAAACCAGGGTGACTTAATTCTAATGCCCTTTGACCTCCCCCATAGAGACACAGGCTGTTGACAATCAATTGCATCAAGCTGACACAAAGCCTGGAGTGTGGCCTAAATGCAGGTGAGTGACTTGCAAGTTTGTGTGAAAAGCAGAGGGGTGGGGAGGGAAGTGTTGTGAGACTCAGTTAGGGTGAACTTTCTGTCTCTGCGTAGGTTAAGTGCAGGTATGTTTTTGAAAATCCAGGTAGATATTAGCAGTCAATTTAAGTGGGCTTGTCCCAAGTTGAGCTGCTACATGCGAGACTTAGTACATTTTGCCTGCAAACTCAATTTTTGCCTTCCAGAGAGCTATTTGCCTGTGATATCTGTGCGAATTTGCAAAAACGTGCCTGCTAGAACTGGGCCTGAAGCTGGGCACCGCCCAGCTTCAGGCCTCTGTGGTTCTCCAAACTTGAGGGGGCTTGCCGTCAAGGACCAGTCTGTGAGCTAGCCCAGGGTGAGGGCTTACTGCTGGGGGGTAGCTCTCGGTTGTGTGTCAAAAGCTCCGGGGTGGGGAGGGGAGGGTATTGTAGCCTTGAGCTTGGTCCAATTTGCTGTTTTTCTTAAACCAGGGTGACTTAATTCTAATGCCCTTTGACCTCCCCCATAGAGACACAGGCTGTTGACAATCAATTGCATCAAGCTGACACAAAGCCTGGAGTGTGGCCTAAATGCAGGTGAGTGACTTGCAAGTTTGTGTGAAAAGCAGAGGGGTGGGGAGGGAAGTGTTGTGAGACTCAGTTAGGGTGAACTTTCTGTCTCTGCGTAGGTTAAGTGCAGGTATGTTTTTGAAAATCCAGGTAGATATTAGCAGTCAATTTAAGTGGGCTTGTCCCAAGTTGAGCTGCTACATGCGAGACTTAGTACATTTTGCCTGCAAACTCAATTTTTGCCTTCCAGAGAGCTATTTGCCTGTGATATCTGTGCGAATTTGCAAAAACGTGCCTGCTAGAACTGGGCCTGAAGCTGGGCACCGCCCAGCTTCAGGCCTCTGTGGTTCTCCAAACTTGAGGGGGCTTGCCGTCAAGGACCAGTCTGTGAGCTAGCCCAGGGTGAGGGCTTACTGCTGGGGGGTAGCTCTCGGTTGTGTGTCAAAAGCTCCGGGGTGGGGAGGGGAGGGTATTGTAGCCTTGAGCTTGGTCCAATTTGCTGTTTTTCTTAAACCAGGGTGACTTAATTCTAATGCCCTTTGACCTCCCCCATAGAGACACAGGCTGTTGACAATCAATTGCATCAAGCTGACACAAAGCCTGGAGTGTGGCCTAAATGCAGGTGAGTGACTTGCAAGTTTGTGTGAAAAGCAGAGGGGTGGGGAGGGAAGTGTTGTGAGACTCAGTTAGGGTGAACTTTCTGTCTCTGCGTAGGTTAAGTGCAGGTATGTTTTTGAAAATCCAGGTAGATATTAGCAGTCAATTTAAGTGGGCTTGTCCCAAGTTGAGCTGCTACATGCGAGACTTAGTACATTTTGCCTGCAAACTCAATTTTTGCCTTCCAGAGAGCTATTTGCCTGTGATATCTGTGCGAATTTGCAAAAACGTGCCTGCTAGAACTGGGCCTGAAGCTGGGCACCGCCCAGCTTCAGGCCTCTGTGGTTCTCCAAACTTGAGGGGGCTTGCCGTCAAGGACCAGTCTGTGAGCTAGCCCAGGGTGAGGGCTTACTGCTGGGGGGTAGCTCTCGGTTGTGTGTCAAAAGCTCCGGGGTGGGGAGGGGAGGGTATTGTAGCCTTGAGCTTGGTCCAATTTGCTGTTTTTCTTAAACCAGGGTGACTTAATTCTAATGCCCTTTGACCTCCCCCATAGAGACACAGGCTGTTGACAATCAATTGCATCAAGCTGACACAAAGCCTGGAGTGTGGCCTAAATGCAGGTGAGTGACTTGCAAGTTTGTGTGAAAAGCAGAGGGGTGGGGAGGGAAGTGTTGTGAGACTCAGTTAGGGTGAACTTTCTGTCTCTGCGTAGGTTAAGTGCAGGTATGTTTTTGAAAATCCAGGTAGATATTAGCAGTCAATTTAAGTGGGCTTGTCCCAAGTTGAGCTGCTACATGCGAGACTTAGTACATTTTGCCTGCAAACTCAATTTTTGCCTTCCAGAGAGCTATTTGCCTGTGATATCTGTGCGAATTTGCAAAAACGTGCCTGCTAGAACTGGGCCTGAAGCTGGGCACCGCCCAGCTTCAGGCCTCTGTGGTTCTCCAAACTTGAGGGGGCTTGCCGTCAAGGACCAGTCTGTGAGCTAGCCCAGGGTGAGGGCTTACTGCTGGGGGGTAGCTCTCGGTTGTGTGTCAAAAGCTCCGGGGTGGGGAGGGGAGGGTATTGTAGCCTTGAGCTTGGTCCAATTTGCTGTTTTTCTTAAACCAGGGTGACTTAATTCTAATGCCCTTTGACCTCCCCCATAGAGACACAGGCTGTTGACAATCAATTGCATCAAGCTGACACAAAGCCTGGAGTGTGGCCTAAATGCAGGTGAGTGACTTGCAAGTTTGTGTGAAAAGCAGAGGGGTGGGGAGGGAAGTGTTGTGAGACTCAGTTAGGGTGAACTTTCTGTCTCTGCGTAGGTTAAGTGCAGGTATGTTTTTGAAAATCCAGGTAGATATTAGCAGTCAATTTAAGTGGGCTTGTCCCAAGTTGAGCTGCTACATGCGAGACTTAGTACATTTTGCCTGCAAACTCAATTTTTGCCTTCCAGAGAGCTATTTGCCTGTGATATCTGTGCGAATTTGCAAAAACGTGCCTGCTAGAACTGGGCCTGAAGCTGGGCACCGCCCAGCTTCAGGCCTCTGTGGTTCTCCAAACTTGAGGGGGCTTGCCGTCAAGGACCAGTCTGTGAGCTAGCCCAGGGTGAGGGCTTACTGCTGGGGGGTAGCTCTCGGTTGTGTGTCAAAAGCTCCGGGGTGGGGAGGGGAGGGTATTGTAGCCTTGAGCTTGGTCCAATTTGCTGTTTTTCTTAAACCAGGGTGACTTAATTCTAATGCCCTTTGACCTCCCCCATAGAGACACAGGCTGTTGACAATCAATTGCATCAAGCTGACACAAAGCCTGGAGTGTGGCCTAAATGCAGGTGAGTGACTTGCAAGTTTGTGTGAAAAGCAGAGGGGTGGGGAGGGAAGTGTTGTGAGACTCAGTTAGGGTGAACTTTCTGTCTCTGCGTAGGTTAAGTGCAGGTATGTTTTTGAAAATCCAGGTAGATATTAGCAGTCAATTTAAGTGGGCTTGTCCCAAGTTGAGCTGCTACATGCGAGACTTAGTACATTTTGCCTGCAAACTCAATTTTTGCCTTCCAGAGAGCTATTTGCCTGTGATATCTGTGCGAATTTGCAAAAACGTGCCTGCTAGAACTGGGCCTGAAGCTGGGCACCGCCCAGCTTCAGGCCTCTGTGGTTCTCCAAACTTGAGGGGGCTTGCCGTCAAGGACCAGTCTGTGAGCTAGCCCAGGGTGAGGGCTTACTGCTGGGGGGTAGCTCTCGGTTGTGTGTCAAAAGCTCCGGGGTGGGGAGGGGAGGGTATTGTAGCCTTGAGCTTGGTCCAATTTGCTGTTTTTCTTAAACCAGGGTGACTTAATTCTAATGCCCTTTGACCTCCCCCATAGAGACACAGGCTGTTGACAATCAATTGCATCAAGCTGACACAAAGCCTGGAGTGTGGCCTAAATGCAGGTGAGTGACTTGCAAGTTTGTGTGAAAAGCAGAGGGGTGGGGAGGGAAGTGTTGTGAGACTCAGTTAGGGTGAACTTTCTGTCTCTGCGTAGGTTAAGTGCAGGTATGTTTTTGAAAATCCAGGTAGATATTAGCAGTCAATTTAAGTGGGCTTGTCCCAAGTTGAGCTGCTACATGCGAGACTTAGTACATTTTGCCTGCAAACTCAATTTTTGCCTTCCAGAGAGCTATTTGCCTGTGATATCTGTGCGAATTTGCAAAAACGTGCCTGCTAGAACTGGGCCTGAAGCTGGGCACCGCCCAGCTTCAGGCCTCTGTGGTTCTCCAAACTTGAGGGGGCTTGCCGTCAAGGACCAGTCTGTGAGCTAGCCCAGGGTGAGGGCTTACTGCTGGGGGGTAGCTCTCGGTTGTGTGTCAAAAGCTCCGGGGTGGGGAGGGGAGGGTATTGTAGCCTTGAGCTTGGTCCAATTTGCTGTTTTTCTTAAACCAGGGTGACTTAATTCTAATGCCCTTTGACCTCCCCCATAGAGACACAGGCTGTTGACAATCAATTGCATCAAGCTGACACAAAGCCTGGAGTGTGGCCTAAATGCAGGTGAGTGACTTGCAAGTTTGTGTGAAAAGCAGAGGGGTGGGGAGGGAAGTGTTGTGAGACTCAGTTAGGGTGAACTTTCTGTCTCTGCGTAGGTTAAGTGCAGGTATGTTTTTGAAAATCCAGGTAGATATTAGCAGTCAATTTAAGTGGGCTTGTCCCAAGTTGAGCTGCTACATGCGAGACTTAGTACATTTTGCCTGCAAACTCAATTTTTGCCTTCCAGAGAGCTATTTGCCTGTGATATCTGTGCGAATTTGCAAAAACGTGCCTGCTAGAACTGGGCCTGAAGCTGGGCACCGCCCAGCTTCAGGCCTCTGTGGTTCTCCAAACTTGAGGGGGCTTGCCGTCAAGGACCAGTCTGTGAGCTAGCCCAGGGTGAGGGCTTACTGCTGGGGGGTAGCTCTCGGTTGTGTGTCAAAAGCTCCGGGGTGGGGAGGGGAGGGTATTGTAGCCTTGAGCTTGGTCCAATTTGCTGTTTTTCTTAAACCAGGGTGACTTAATTCTAATGCCCTTTGACCTCCCCCATAGAGACACAGGCTGTTGACAATCAATTGCATCAAGCTGACACAAAGCCTGGAGTGTGGCCTAAATGCAGGTGAGTGACTTGCAAGTTTGTGTGAAAAGCAGAGGGGTGGGGAGGGAAGTGTTGTGAGACTCAGTTAGGGTGAACTTTCTGTCTCTGCGTAGGTTAAGTGCAGGTATGTTTTTGAAAATCCAGGTAGATATTAGCAGTCAATTTAAGTGGGCTTGTCCCAAGTTGAGCTGCTACATGCGAGACTTAGTACATTTTGCCTGCAAACTCAATTTTTGCCTTCCAGAGAGCTATTTGCCTGTGATATCTGTGCGAATTTGCAAAAACGTGCCTGCTAGAACTGGGCCTGAAGCTGGGCACCGCCCAGCTTCAGGCCTCTGTGGTTCTCCAAACTTGAGGGGGCTTGCCGTCAAGGACCAGTCTGTGAGCTAGCCCAGGGTGAGGGCTTACTGCTGGGGGGTAGCTCTTGGTTGTGTGTCAAAAGCTCCGGGGTGGGGAGGGGAGGGTATTGTAGCCTTGAGCTTGGTCCAATTTGCTGTTTTTCTTAAACCAGGGTGACTTAATTCTAATGCCCTTTGACCTCCCCCATAGAGACACAGGCTGTTGACAATCAATTGCATCAAGCTGACACAAAGCCTGGAGTGTGGCCTAAATGCAGGTGAGTGACTTGCAGGTTTGTGTGAAAAGCAGAGGGGTGGGGAGGGAAGTGTTGTGAGACTCAGTTAGGGTGAACTTTCTGTCTCTGCGTAGGTTAAGTGCAGGTATGTTTTTGAAAATCCAGGTAGATATTAGCAGTCAATTTAAGTGGGCTTGTCCCAAGTTGAGCTGCTACATGCGAGACTTAGTACATTTTGCCTGCAAACTCAATTTTTGCCTTCCAGAGAGCTATTTGCCTGTGATATCTGTGCGAATTTGCAAAAACGTGCCTGCTAGAACTGGGCCTGAAGCTGGGCACCGCCCAGCTTCAGGCCTCTGTGGTTCTCCAAACTTGAGGGGGCTTGCCGTCAAGGACCAGTCTGTGAGCTAGCCCAGGGTGAGGGCTTACTGCTGGGGGGTAGCTCTCGGTTGTGTGTCAAAAGCTCCGGGGTGGGGAGGGGAGGGTATTGTAGCCTTGAGCTTGGTCCAATTTGCTGTTTTTCTTAAACCAGGGTGACTTAATTCTAATGCCCTTTGACCTCCCCCATAGAGACACAGGCTGTTGACAATCAATTGCATCAAGCTGACACAAAGCCTGGAGTGTGGCCTAAATGCAGGTGAGTGACTTGCAAGTTTGTGTGAAAAGCAGAGGGGTGGGGAGGGAAGTGTTGTGAGACTCAGTTAGGGTGAACTTTCTGTCTCTGCGTAGGTTAAGTGCAGGTATGTTTTTGAAAATCCAGGTAGATATTAGCAGTCAATTTAAGTGGGCTTGTCCCAAGTTGAGCTGCTACATGCGAGACTTAGTACATTTTGCCTGCAAACTCAATTTTTGCCTTCCAGAGAGCTATTTGCCTGTGATATCTGTGCGAATTTGCAAAAACGTGCCTGCTAGAACTGGGCCTGAAGCTGGGCACCGCCCAGCTTCAGGCCTCTGTGGTTCTCCAAACTTGAGGGGGCTTGCCGTCAAGGACCAGTCTGTGAGCTAGCCCAGGGTGAGGGCTTACTGCTGGGGGGTAGCTCTCGGTTGTGTGTCAAAAGCTCCGGGGTGGGGAGGGGAGGGTATTGTAGCCTTGAGCTTGGTCCAATTTGCTGTTTTTCTTAAACCAGGGTGACTTAATTCTAATGCCCTTTGACCTCCCCCATAGAGACACAGGCTGTTGACAATCAATTGCATCAAGCTGACACAAAGCCTGGAGTGTGGCCTAAATGCAGGTGAGTGACTTGCAAGTTTGTGTGAAAAGCAGAGGGGTGGGGAGGGAAGTGTTGTGAGACTCAGTTAGGGTGAACTTTCTGTCTCTGCGTAGGTTAAGTGCAGGTATGTTTTTGAAAATCCAGGTAGATATTAGCAGTCAATTTAAGTGGGCTTGTCCCAAGTTGAGCTGCTACATGCGAGACTTAGTACATTTTGCCTGCAAACTCAATTTTTGCCTTCCAGAGAGCTATTTGCCTGTGATATCTGTGCGAATTTGCAAAAACGTGCCTGCTAGAACTGGGCCTGAAGCTGGGCACCGCCCAGCTTCAGGCCTCTGTGGTTCTCCAAACTTGAGGGGGCTTGCCGTCAAGGACCAGTCTGTGAGCTAGCCCAGGGTGAGGGCTTACTGCTGGGGGGTAGCTCTCGGTTGTGTGTCAAAAGCTCCGGGGTGGGGAGGGGAGGGTATTGTAGCCTTGAGCTTGGTCCAATTTGCTGTTTTTCTTAAACCAGGGTGACTTAATTCTAATGCCCTTTGACCTCCCCCATAGAGACACAGGCTGTTGACAATCAATTGCATCAAGCTGACACAAAGCCTGGAGTGTGGCCTAAATGCAGGTGAGTGACTTGCAAGTTTGTGTGAAAAGCAGAGGGGTGGGGAGGGAAGTGTTGTGAGACTCAGTTAGGGTGAACTTTCTGTCTCTGCGTAGGTTAAGTGCAGGTATGTTTTTGAAAATCCAGGTAGATATTAGCAGTCAATTTAAGTGGGCTTGTCCCAAGTTGAGCTGCTACATGCGAGACTTAGTACATTTTGCCTGCAAACTCAATTTTTGCCTTCCAGAGAGCTATTTGCCTGTGATATCTGTGCGAATTTGCAAAAACGTGCCTGCTAGAACTGGGCCTGAAGCTGGGCACCGCCCAGCTTCAGGCCTCTGTGGTTCTCCAAACTTGAGGGGGCTTGCCGTCAAGGACCAGTCTGTGAGCTAGCCCAGGGTGAGGGCTTACTGCTGGGGGGTAGCTCTCGGTTGTGTGTCAAAAGCTCCGGGGTGGGGAGGGGAGGGTATTGTAGCCTTGAGCTTGGTCCAATTTGCTGTTTTTCTTAAACCAGGGTGACTTAATTCTAATGCCCTTTGACCTCCCCCATAGAGACACAGGCTGTTGACAATCAATTGCATCAAGCTGACACAAAGCCTGGAGTGTGGCCTAAATGCAGGTGAGTGACTTGCAAGTTTGTGTGAAAAGCAGAGGGGTGGGGAGGGAAGTGTTGTGAGACTCAGTTAGGGTGAACTTTCTGTCTCTGCGTAGGTTAAGTGCAGGTATGTTTTTGAAAATCCAGGTAGATATTAGCAGTCAATTTAAGTGGGCTTGTCCCAAGTTGAGCTGCTACATGCGAGACTTAGTACATTTTGCCTGCAAACTCAATTTTTGCCTTCCAGAGAGCTATTTGCCTGTGATATCTGTGCGAATTTGCAAAAACGTGCCTGCTAGAACTGGGCCTGAAGCTGGGCACCGCCCAGCTTCAGGCCTCTGTGGTTCTCCAAACTTGAGGGGGCTTGCCGTCAAGGACCAGTCTGTGAGCTAGCCCAGGGTGAGGGCTTACTGCTGGGGGGTAGCTCTCGGTTGTGTGTCAAAAGCTCCGGGGTGGGGAGGGGAGGGTATTGTAGCCTTGAGCTTGGTCCAATTTGCTGTTTTTCTTAAACCAGGGTGACTTAATTCTAATGCCCTTTGACCTCCCCCATAGAGACACAGGCTGTTGACAATCAATTGCATCAAGCTGACACAAAGCCTGGAGTGTGGCCTAAATGCAGGTGAGTGACTTGCAAGTTTGTGTGAAAAGCAGAGGGGTGGGGAGGGAAGTGTTGTGAGACTCAGTTAGGGTGAACTTTCTGTCTCTGCGTAGGTTAAGTGCAGGTATGTTTTTGAAAATCCAGGTAGATATTAGCAGTCAATTTAAGTGGGCTTGTCCCAAGTTGAGCTGCTACATGCGAGACTTAGTACATTTTGCCTGCAAACTCAATTTTTGCCTTCCAGAGAGCTATTTGCCTGTGATATCTGTGCGAATTTGCAAAAACGTGCCTGCTAGAACTGGGCCTGAAGCTGGGCACCGCCCAGCTTCAGGCCTCTGTGGTTCTCCAAACTTGAGGGGGCTTGCCGTCAAGGACCAGTCTGTGAGCTAGCCCAGGGTGAGGGCTTACTGCTGGGGGGTAGCTCTCGGTTGTGTGTCAAAAGCTCCGGGGTGGGGAGGGGAGGGTATTGTAGCCTTGAGCTTGGTCCAATTTGCTGTTTTTCTTAAACCAGGGTGACTTAATTCTAATGCCCTTTGACCTCCCCCATAGAGACACAGGCTGTTGACAATCAATTGCATCAAGCTGACACAAAGCCTGGAGTGTGGCCTAAATGCAGGTGAGTGACTTGCAAGTTTGTGTGAAAAGCAGAGGGGTGGGGAGGGAAGTGTTGTGAGACTCAGTTAGGGTGAACTTTCTGTCTCTGCGTAGGTTAAGTGCAGGTATGTTTTTGAAAATCCAGGTAGATATTAGCAGTCAATTTAAGTGGGCTTGTCCCAAGTTGAGCTGCTACATGCGAGACTTAGTACATTCTGCCTGCAAACTCAATTTTTGCCTTCCAGAGAGCTATTTGCCTGTGATATCTGTGCGAATTTGCAAAAACGTGCCTGCTAGAACTGGGCCTGAAGCTGGGCACCGCCCAGCTTCAGGCCTCTGTGGTTCTCCAAACTTGAGGGGGCTTGCCGTCAAGGACCAGTCTGTGAGCTAGCCCAGGGTGAGGGCTTACTGCTGGGGGGTAGCTCTCGGTTGTGTGTCAAAAGCTCCGGGGTGGGGAGGGGAGGGTATTGTAGCCTTGAGCTTGGTCCAATTTGCTGTTTTTCTTAAACCAGGGTGACTTAATTCTAATGCCCTTTGACCTCCCCCATAGAGACACAGGCTGTTGACAATCAATTGCATCAAGCTGACACAAAGCCTGGAGTGTGGCCTAAATGCAGGTGAGTGACTTGCAAGTTTGTGTGAAAAGCAGAGGGGTGGGGAGGGAAGTGTTGTGAGACTCAGTTAGGGTGAACTTTCTGTCTCTGCGTAGGTTAAGTGCAGGTATGTTTTTGAAAATCCAGGTAGATATTAGCAGTCAATTTAAGTGGGCTTGTCCCAAGTTGAGCTGCTACATGCGAGACTTAGTACATTTTGCCTGCAAACTCAATTTTTGCCTTCCAGAGAGCTATTTGCCTGTGATATCTGTGCGAATTTGCAAAAACGTGCCTGCTAGAACTGGGCCTGAAGCTGGGCACCGCCCAGCTTCAGGCCTCTGTGGTTCTCCAAACTTGAGGGGGCTTGCCGTCAAGGACCAGTCTGTGAGCTAGCCCAGGGTGAGGGCTTACTGCTGGGGGGTAGCTCTCGGTTGTGTGTCAAAAGCTCCGGGGTGGGGAGGGGAGGGTATTGTAGCCTTGAGCTTGGTCCAATTTGCTGTTTTTCTTAAACCAGGGTGACTTAATTCTAATGCCCTTTGACCTCCCCCATAGAGACACAGGCTGTTGACAATCAATTGCATCAAGCTGACACAAAGCCTGGAGTGTGGCCTAAATGCAGGTGAGTGACTTGCAAGTTTGTGTGAAAAGCAGAGGGGTGGGGAGGGAAGTGTTGTGAGACTCAGTTAGGGTGAACTTTCTGTCTCTGCGTAGGTTAAGTGCAGGTATGTTTTTGAAAATCCAGGTAGATATTAGCAGTCAATTTAAGTGGGCTTGTCCCAAGTTGAGCTGCTACATGCGAGACTTAGTACATTCTGCCTGCAAACTCAATTTTTGCCTTCCAGAGAGCTATTTGCCTGTGATATCTGTGCGAATTTGCAAAAACGTGCCTGCTAGAACTGGGCCTGAAGCTGGGCACCGCCCAGCTTCAGGCCTCTGTGGTTCTCCAAACTTGAGGGGGCTTGCCGTCAAGGACCAGTCTGTGAGCTAGCCCAGGGTGAGGGCTTACTGCTGGGGGGTAGCTCTCGGTTGTGTGTCAAAAGCTCCGGGGTGGGGAGGGGAGGGTATTGTAGCCTTGAGCTTGGTCCAATTTGCTGTTTTTCTTAAACCAGGGTGACTTAATTCTAATGCCCTTTGACCTCCCCCATAGAGACACAGGCTGTTGACAATCAATTGCATCAAGCTGACACAAAGCCTGGAGTGTGGCCTAAATGCAGGTGAGTGACTTGCAAGTTTGTGTGAAAAGCAGAGGGGTGGGGAGGGAAGTGTTGTGAGACTCAGTTAGGGTGAACTTTCTGTCTCTGCGTAGGTTAAGTGCAGGTATGTTTTTGAAAATCCAGGTAGATATTAGCAGTCAATTTAAGTGGGCTTGTCCCAAGTTGAGCTGCTACATGCGAGACTTAGTACATTTTGCCTGCAAACTCAATTTTTGCCTTCCAGAGAGCTATTTGCCTGTGATATCTGTGCGAATTTGCAAAAACGTGCCTGCTAGAACTGGGCCTGAAGCTGGGCACCGCCCAGCTTCAGGCCTCTGTGGTTCTCCAAACTTGAGGGGGCTTGCCGTCAAGGACCAGTCTGTGAGCTAGCCCAGGGTGAGGGCTTACTGCTGGGGGGTAGCTCTCGGTTGTGTGTCAAAAGCTCCGGGGTGGGGAGGGGAGGGTATTGTAGCCTTGAGCTTGGTCCAATTTGCTGTTTTTCTTAAACCAGGGTGACTTAATTCTAATGCCCTTTGACCTCCCCCATAGAGACACAGGCTGTTGACAATCAATTGCATCAAGCTGACACAAAGCCTGGAGTGTGGCCTAAATGCAGGTGAGTGACTTGCAAGTTTGTGTGAAAAGCAGAGGGGTGGGGAGGGAAGTGTTGTGAGACTCAGTTAGGGTGAACTTTCTGTCTCTGCGTAGGTTAAGTGCAGGTATGTTTTTGAAAATCCAGGTAGATATTAGCAGTCAATTTAAGTGGGCTTGTCCCAAGTTGAGCTGCTACATGCGAGACTTAGTACATTTTGCCTGCAAACTCAATTTTTGCCTTCCAGAGAGCTATTTGCCTGTGATATCTGTGCGAATTTGCAAAAACGTGCCTGCTAGAACTGGGCCTGAAGCTGGGCACCGCCCAGCTTCAGGCCTCTGTGGTTCTCCAAACTTGAGGGGGCTTGCCGTCAAGGACCAGTCTGTGAGCTAGCCCAGGGTGAGGGCTTACTGCTGGGGGGTAGCTCTCGGTTGTGTGTCAAAAGCTCCGGGGTGGGGAGGGGAGGGTATTGTAGCCTTGAGCTTGGTCCAATTTGCTGTTTTTCTTAAACCAGGGTGACTTAATTCTAATGCCCTTTGACCTCCCCCATAGAGACACAGGCTGTTGACAATCAATTGCATCAAGCTGACACAAAGCCTGGAGTGTGGCCTAAATGCAGGTGAGTGACTTGCAAGTTTGTGTGAAAAGCAGAGGGGTGGGGAGGGAAGTGTTGTGAGACTCAGTTAGGGTGAACTTTCTGTCTCTGCGTAGGTTAAGTGCAGGTATGTTTTTGAAAATCCAGGTAGATATTAGCAGTCAATTTAAGTGGGCTTGTCCCAAGTTGAGCTGCTACATGCGAGACTTAGTACATTCTGCCTGCAAACTCAATTTTTGCCTTCCAGAGAGCTATTTGCCTGTGATATCTGTGCGAATTTGCAAAAACGTGCCTGCTAGAACTGGGCCTGAAGCTGGGCACCGCCCAGCTTCAGGCCTCTGTGGTTCTCCAAACTTGAGGGGGCTTGCCGTCAAGGACCAGTCTGTGAGCTAGCCCAGGGTGAGGGCTTACTGCTGGGGGGTAGCTCTCGGTTGTGTGTCAAAAGCTCCGGGGTGGGGAGGGGAGGGTATTGTAGCCTTGAGCTTGGTCCAATTTGCTGTTTTTCTTAAACCAGGGTGACTTAATTCTAATGCCCTTTGACCTCCCCCATAGAGACACAGGCTGTTGACAATCAATTGCATCAAGCTGACACAAAGCCTGGAGTGTGGCCTAAATGCAGGTGAGTGACTTGCAAGTTTGTGTGAAAAGCAGAGGGGTGGGGAGGGAAGTGTTGTGAGACTCAGTTAGGGTGAACTTTCTGTCTCTGCGTAGGTTAAGTGCAGGTATGTTTTTGAAAATCCAGGTAGATATTAGCAGTCAATTTAAGTGGGCTTGTCCCAAGTTGAGCTGCTACATGCGAGACTTAGTACATTTTGCCTGCAAACTCAATTTTTGCCTTCCAGAGAGCTATTTGCCTGTGATATCTGTGCGAATTTGCAAAAACGTGCCTGCTAGAACTGGGCCTGAAGCTGGGCACCGCCCAGCTTCAGGCCTCTGTGGTTCTCCAAACTTGAGGGGGCTTGCCGTCAAGGACCAGTCTGTGAGCTAGCCCAGGGTGAGGGCTTACTGCTGGGGGGTAGTTCTCGGTTGTGTGTCAAAAGCTCCGGGGTGGGGAGGGGAGGGTATTGTAGCCTTGAGCTTGGTCCAATTTGCTGTTTTTCTTAAACCAGGGTGACTTAATTCTAATGCCCTTTGACCTCCCCCATAGAGACACAGGCTGTTGACAATCAATTGCATCAAGCTGACACAAAGCCTGGAGTGTGGCCTAAATGCAGGTGAGTGACTTGCAAGTTTGTGTGAAAAGCAGAGGGGTGGGGAGGGAAGTGTTGTGAGACTCAGTTAGGGTGAACTTTCTGTCTCTGCGTAGGTTAAGTGCAGGTATGTTTTTGAAAATCCAGGTAGATATTAGCAGTCAATTTAAGTGGGCTTGTCCCAAGTTGAGCTGCTACATGCGAGACTTAGTACATTTTGCCTGCAAACTCAATTTTTGCCTTCCAGAGAGCTATTTGCCTGTGATATCTGTGCGAATTTGCAAAAACGTGCCTGCTAGAACTGGGCCTGAAGCTGGGCACCGCCCAGCTTCAGGCCTCTGTGGTTCTCCAAACTTGAGGGGGCTTGCCGTCAAGGACCAGTCTGTGAGCTAGCCCAGGGTGAGGGCTTACTGCTGGGGGGTAGCTCTCGGTTGTGTGTCAAAAGCTCCGGGGTGGGGAGGGGAGGGTATTGTAGCCTTGAGCTTGGTCCAATTTGCTGTTTTTCTTAAACCAGGGTGACTTAATTCTAATGCCCTTTGACCTCCCCCATAGAGACACAGGCTGTTGACAATCAATTGCATCAAGCTGACACAAAGCCTGGAGTGTGGCCTAAATGCAGGTGAGTGACTTGCAAGTTTGTGTGAAAAGCAGAGGGGTGGGGAGGGAAGTGTTGTGAGACTCAGTTAGGGTGAACTTTCTGTCTCTGCGTAGGTTAAGTGCAGGTATGTTTTTGAAAATCCAGGTAGATATTAGCAGTCAATTTAAGTGGGCTTGTCCCAAGTTGAGCTGCTACATGCGAGACTTAGTACATTTTGCCTGCAAACTCAATTTTTGCCTTCCAGAGAGCTATTTGCCTGTGATATCTGTGCGAATTTGCAAAAACGTGCCTGCTAGAACTGGGCCTGAAGCTGGGCACCGCCCAGCTTCAGGCCTCTGTGGTTCTCCAAACTTGAGGGGGCTTGCCGTCAAGGACCAGTCTGTGAGCTAGCCCAGGGTGAGGGCTTACTGCTGGGGGGTAGCTCTCGGTTGTGTGTCAAAAGCTCCGGGGTGGGGAGGGGAGGGTATTGTAGCCTTGAGCTTGGTCCAATTTGCTGTTTTTCTTAAACCAGGGTGACTTAATTCTAATGCCCTTTGACCTCCCCCATAGAGACACAGGCTGTTGACAATCAATTGCATCAAGCTGACACAAAGCCTGGAGTGTGGCCTAAATGCAGGTGAGTGACTTGCAAGTTTGTGTGAAAAGCAGAGGGTGGGGAGGGAAGTGTTGTGAGACTCAGTTAGGGTGAACTTTCTGTCTCTGCGTAGGTTAAGTGCAGGTATGTTTTTGAAAATCCAGGTAGATATTAGCAGTCAATTTAAGTGGGCTTGTCCCAAGTTGAGCTGCTACATGCGAGACTTAGTACATTTTGCCTGCAAACTCAATTTTTGCCTTCCAGAGAGCTATTTGCCTGTGATATCTGTGCGAATTTGCAAAAACGTGCCTGCTAGAACTGGGCCTGAAGCTGGGCACCGCCCAGCTTCAGGCCTCTGTGGTTCTCCAAACTTGAGGGGGCTTGCCGTCAAGGACCAGTCTGTGAGCTAGCCCAGGGTGAGGGCTTACTGCTGGGGGGTAGCTCTCGGTTGTG
>NW_028146171.1:2500-24574 GCF_977016875.1 Pavona decussata
TCAAAGACTATTCAACCCCCCAGGTCATGAGAATTAAGATTTTTATCAGCCAAGGTGGATTTTTTTTCTGATCTTTTAAACAACCAACACTCCCTAACCACAGTGTGGGGGCAATTAAGAGAGGAGAATTGGTTCTTTGATTCAATTTATCAGTGGACATATATGTATTCGAGACTTAAAATGGTCATGAGGTTCCATCGGTGGGCACAATTAATTTAGAACTTATTAATAATTATAATAATAATCAACCCTAACACTCATGAATGCAGTTCATTAAGAACTTTCAAACTTTTTAAACTGACTACTGAACTCAACTAACCTTCCAGTCCAGTTGATCATGCAAGCAGTGGGTCCATCTCACCCAGAAGGCACGTAGCCCTGGTGGCCTGCTTCTCGCGGCATGAATGCACCCCAGTCAGTCAGTGCTGAGTTGACGGCTTGACAGAAATAAATCCTTGTCAGAGGCTGACATCTGTCAGGCTGCAGACAGTCACAAGCAAAGCAAAACATCAAATCTGATTCTCATTAATGACTTTTTATAAGTGTGACACTGAGACTTTGGAGCAATACAAATTCAGATGGCTTTGCAAATAACAGAAAAATAAATTTAAAAAAAAAAAAAAAAAAAGAAAACACACCCAAATTAATGATGGTGACGACGACGTGATGACAATATGAGACTGGGTCGAACATTTCGAGCCAGTTCAAGACTGCAATCAATGTCTGCTTTTCTCAAAATAGATCAATCTTCTGTTGTCAGCTGCATGATACACTTAAGCTGAACAACTCTAAAATATATCCCCAGTGCAGAATTTTTTGATTTGCTTTAGATCGGTTTCAATCAAACTCCCAGCCTAGCTTAAAACATTCAACTTGCCAGCTGGGATTAAACTTAACCCTCTGGTTGTCAAAATGCCTGAATCTGCAGTGAGTTTACTGCAATCAGTCACGATTCAGCCTCATTAGGGCCTAAGAGTGTTGAACATCCAATTTCTCCTTGTAATTTCAAAGACTATTCAACCCCCCAGGTCATGAGAATTAAGATTTTTATCAGCCAAGGTGGATTTTTTTTCTGATCTTTTAAACAACCAACACTCCCTAACCACAGTGTGGGGGCAATTAAGAGAGGAGAATTGGTTCTTTGATTCAATTTATCAGTGGACATATATGTATTCGAGACTTAAAATGGTCATGAGGTTCCATCGGTGGGCACAATTAATTTAGAACTTATTAATAATTATAATAATAATCAACCCTAACACTCATGAATGCAGTTCATTAAGAACTTTCAAACTTTTTAAACTGACTACTGAACTCAACTAACCTTCCAGTCCAGTTGATCATGCAAGCAGTGGGTCCATCTCACCCAGAAGGCACGTAGCCCTGGTGGCCTGCTTCTCGCGGCATGAATGCACCCCAGTCAGTCAGTGCTGAGTTGACGGCTTGACAGAAATAAATCCTTGTCAGAGGCTGACATCTGTCAGGCTGCAGACAGTCACAAGCAAAGCAAAACATCAAATCTGATTCTCATTAATGACTTTTTATAAGTGTGACACTGAGACTTTGGAGCAATACAAATTCAGATGGCTTTGCAAATAACAGAAAAATAAATTTAAAAAAAAAAAAAAAAAAAAGAAAACACACCCAAATTAATGATGGTGACGACGACGTGATGACAATATGAGACTGGGTCGAACATTTCGAGCCAGTTCAAGACTGCAATCAATGTCTGCTTTTCTCAAAATAGATCAATCTTCTGTTGTCAGCTGCATGATACACTTAAGCTGAACAACTCTAAAATATATCCCCAGTGCAGAATTTTTTGATTTGCTTTAGATCGGTTTCAATCAAACTCCCAGCCTAGCTTAAAACATTCAACTTGCCAGCTGGGATTAAACTTAACCCTCTGGTTGTCAAAATGCCTGAATCTGCAGTGAGTTTACTGCAATCAGTCACGATTCAGCCTCATTAGGGCCTAAGAGTGTTGAACATCCAATTTCTCCTTGTAATTTCAAAGACTATTCAACCCCCCAGGTCATGAGAATTAAGATTTTTATCAGCCAAGGTGGATTTTTTTTCTGATCTTTTAAACAACCAACACTCCCTAACCACAGTGTGGGGGCAATTAAGAGAGGAGAATTGGTTCTTTGATTCAATTTATCAGTGGACATATATGTATTCGAGACTTAAAATGGTCATGAGGTTCCATCGGTGGGCACAATTAATTTAGAACTTATTAATAATTATAATAATAATCAACCCTAACACTCATGAATGCAGTTCATTAAGAACTTTCAAACTTTTTAAACTGACTACTGAACTCAACTAACCTTCCAGTCCAGTTGATCATGCAAGCAGTGGGTCCATCTCACCCAGAAGGCACGTAGCCCTGGTGGCCTGCTTCTCGCGGCATGAATGCACCCCAGTCAGTCAGTGCTGAGTTGACGGCTTGACAGAAATAAATCCTTGTCAGAGGCTGACATCTGTCAGGCTGCAGACAGTCACAAGCAAAGCAAAACATCAAATCTGATTCTCATTAATGACTTTTTATAAGTGTGACACTGAGACTTTGGAGCAATACAAATTCAGATGGCTTTGCAAATAACAGAAAAATAAATTTAAAAAAAAAAAAAAAAAAAGAAAACACACCCAAATTAATGATGGTGACGACGACGTGATGACAATATGAGACTGGGTCGAACATTTCGAGCCAGTTCAAGACTGCAATCAATGTCTGCTTTTCTCAAAATAGATCAATCTTCTGTTGTCAGCTGCATGATACACTTAAGCTGAACAACTCTAAAATATATCCCCAGTGCAGAATTTTTTGATTTGCTTTAGATCGGTTTCAATCAAACTCCCAGCCTAGCTTAAAACATTCAACTTGCCAGCTGGGATTAAACTTAACCCTCTGGTTGTCAAAATGCCTGAATCTGCAGTGAGTTTACTGCAATCAGTCACGATTCAGCCTCATTAGGGCCTAAGAGTGTTGAACATCCAATTTCTCCTTGTAATTTCAAAGACTATTCAACCCCCCAGGTCATGAGAATTAAGATTTTTATCAGCCAAGGTGGATTTTTTTTCTGATCTTTTAAACAACCAACACTCCCTAACCACAGTGTGGGGGCAATTAAGAGAGGAGAATTGGTTCTTTGATTCAATTTATCAGTGGACATATATGTATTCGAGACTTAAAATGGTCATGAGGTTCCATCGGTGGGCACAATTAATTTAGAACTTATTAATAATTATAATAATAATCAACCCTAACACTCATGAATGCAGTTCATTAAGAACTTTCAAACTTTTTAAACTGACTACTGAACTCAACTAACCTTCCAGTCCAGTTGATCATGCAAGCAGTGGGTCCATCTCACCCAGAAGGCACGTAGCCCTGGTGGCCTGCTTCTCGCGGCATGAATGCACCCCAGTCAGTCAGTGCTGAGTTGACGGCTTGACAGAAATAAATCCTTGTCAGAGGCTGACATCTGTCAGGCTGCAGACAGTCACAAGCAAAGCAAAACATCAAATCTGATTCTCATTAATGACTTTTTATAAGTGTGACACTGAGACTTTGGAGCAATACAAATTCAGATGGCTTTGCAAATAACAGAAAAATAAATTTAAAAAAAAAAAAAAAAAAAGAAAACACACCCAAATTAATGATGGTGACGACGACGTGATGACAATATGAGACTGGGTCGAACATTTCGAGCCAGTTCAAGACTGCAATCAATGTCTGCTTTTCTCAAAATAGATCAATCTTCTGTTGTCAGCTGCATGATACACTTAAGCTGAACAACTCTAAAATATATCCCCAGTGCAGAATTTTTTGATTTGCTTTAGATCGGTTTCAATCAAACTCCCAGCCTAGCTTAAAACATTCAACTTGCCAGCTGGGATTAAACTTAACCCTCTGGTTGTCAAAATGCCTGAATCTGCAGTGAGTTTACTGCAATCAGTCACGATTCAGCCTCATTAGGGCCTAAGAGTGTTGAACATCCAATTTCTCCTTGTAATTTCAAAGACTATTCAACCCCCCAGGTCATGAGAATTAAGATTTTTATCAGCCAAGGTGGATTTTTTTTCTGATCTTTTAAACAACCAACACTCCCTAACCACAGTGTGGGGGCAATTAAGAGAGGAGAATTGGTTCTTTGATTCAATTTATCAGTGGACATATATGTATTCGAGACTTAAAATGGTCATGAGGTTCCATCGGTGGGCACAATTAATTTAGAACTTATTAATAATTATAATAATAATCAACCCTAACACTCATGAATGCAGTTCATTAAGAACTTTCAAACTTTTTAAACTGACTACTGAACTCAACTAACCTTCCAGTCCAGTTGATCATGCAAGCAGTGGGTCCATCTCACCCAGAAGGCACGTAGCCCTGGTGGCCTGCTTCTCGCGGCATGAATGCACCCCAGTCAGTCAGTGCTGAGTTGACGGCTTGACAGAAATAAATCCTTGTCAGAGGCTGACATCTGTCAGGCTGCAGACAGTCACAAGCAAAGCAAAACATCAAATCTGATTCTCATTAATGACTTTTTATAAGTGTGACACTGAGACTTTGGAGCAATACAAATTCAGATGGCTTTGCAAATAACAGAAAAATAAATTTAAAAAAAAAAAAAAAAAAAGAAAACACCCAAATTAATGATGGTGACGACGACGTGATGACAATATGAGACTGGGTCGAACATTTCGAGCCAGTTCAAGACTGCAATCAATGTCTGCTTTTCTCAAAATAGATCAATCTTCTGTTGTCAGCTGCATGATACACTTAAGCTGAACAACTCTAAAATATATCCCCAGTGCAGAATTTTTTGATTTGCTTTAGATCGGTTTCAATCAAACTCCCAGCCTAGCTTAAAACATTCAACTTGCCAGCTGGGATTAAACTTAACCCTCTGGTTGTCAAAATGCCTGAATCTGCAGTGAGTTTACTGCAATCAGTCACGATTCAGCCTCATTAGGGCCTAAGAGTGTTGAACATCCAATTTCTCCTTGTAATTTCAAAGACTATTCAACCCCCCAGGTCATGAGAATTAAGATTTTTATCAGCCAAGGTGGATTTTTTTTCTGATCTTTTAAACAACCAACACTCCCTAACCACAGTGTGGGGGCAATTAAGAGAGGAGAATTGGTTCTTTGATTCAATTTATCAGTGGACATATATGTATTCGAGACTTAAAATGGTCATGAGGTTCCATCGGTGGGCACAATTAATTTAGAACTTATTAATAATTATAATAATAATCAACCCTAACACTCATGAATGCAGTTCATTAAGAACTTTCAAACTTTTTAAACTGACTACTGAACTCAACTAACCTTCCAGTCCAGTTGATCATGCAAGCAGTGGGTCCATCTCACCCAGAAGGCACGTAGCCCTGGTGGCCTGCTTCTCGCGGCATGAATGCACCCCAGTCAGTCAGTGCTGAGTTGACGGCTTGACAGAAATAAATCCTTGTCAGAGGCTGACATCTGTCAGGCTGCAGACAGTCACAAGCAAAGCAAAACATCAAATCTGATTCTCATTAATGACTTTTTATAAGTGTGACACTGAGACTTTGGAGCAATACAAATTCAGATGGCTTTGCAAATAACAGAAAAATAAATTTAAAAAAAAAAAAAAAAAAAAGAAAACACACCCAAATTAATGATGGTGACGACGACGTGATGACAATATGAGACTGGGTCGAACATTTCGAGCCAGTTCAAGACTGCAATCAATGTCTGCTTTTCTCAAAATAGATCAATCTTCTGTTGTCAGCTGCATGATACACTTAAGCTGAACAACTCTAAAATATATCCCCAGTGCAGAATTTTTTGATTTGCTTTAGATCGGTTTCAATCAAACTCCCAGCCTAGCTTAAAACATTCAACTTGCCAGCTGGGATTAAACTTAACCCTCTGGTTGTCAAAATGCCTGAATCTGCAGTGAGTTTACTGCAATCAGTCACGATTCAGCCTCATTAGGGCCTAAGAGTGTTGAACATCCAATTTCTCCTTGTAATTTCAAAGACTATTCAACCCCCCAGGTCATGAGAATTAAGATTTTTATCAGCCAAGGTGGATTTTTTTTCTGATCTTTTAAACAACCAACACTCCCTAACCACAGTGTGGGGGCAATTAAGAGAGGAGAATTGGTTCTTTGATTCAATTTATCAGTGGACATATATGTATTCGAGACTTAAAATGGTCATGAGGTTCCATCGGTGGGCACAATTAATTTAGAACTTATTAATAATTATAATAATAATCAACCCTAACACTCATGAATGCAGTTCATTAAGAACTTTCAAACTTTTTAAACTGACTACTGAACTCAACTAACCTTCCAGTCCAGTTGATCATGCAAGCAGTGGGTCCATCTCACCCAGAAGGCACGTAGCCCTGGTGGCCTGCTTCTCGCGGCATGAATGCACCCCAGTCAGTCAGTGCTGAGTTGACGGCTTGACAGAAATAAATCCTTGTCAGAGGCTGACATCTGTCAGGCTGCAGACAGTCACAAGCAAAGCAAAACATCAAATCTGATTCTCATTAATGACTTTTTATAAGTGTGACACTGAGACTTTGGAGCAATACAAATTCAGATGGCTTTGCAAATAACAGAAAAATAAATTTAAAAAAAAAAAAAAAAAAAAGAAAACACACCCAAATTAATGATGGTGACGACGACGTGATGACAATATGAGACTGGGTCGAACATTTCGAGCCAGTTCAAGACTGCAATCAATGTCTGCTTTTCTCAAAATAGATCAATCTTCTGTTGTCAGCTGCATGATACACTTAAGCTGAACAACTCTAAAATATATCCCCAGTGCAGAATTTTTTGATTTGCTTTAGATCGGTTTCAATCAAACTCCCAGCCTAGCTTAAAACATTCAACTTGCCAGCTGGGATTAAACTTAACCCTCTGGTTGTCAAAATGCCTGAATCTGCAGTGAGTTTACTGCAATCAGTCACGATTCAGCCTCATTAGGGCCTAAGAGTGTTGAACATCCAATTTCTCCTTGTAATTTCAAAGACTATTCAACCCCCCAGGTCATGAGAATTAAGATTTTTATCAGCCAAGGTGGATTTTTTTTCTGATCTTTTAAACAACCAACACTCCCTAACCACAGTGTGGGGGCAATTAAGAGAGGAGAATTGGTTCTTTGATTCAATTTATCAGTGGACATATATGTATTCGAGACTTAAAATGGTCATGAGGTTCCATCGGTGGGCACAATTAATTTAGAACTTATTAATAATTATAATAATAATCAACCCTAACACTCATGAATGCAGTTCATTAAGAACTTTCAAACTTTTTAAACTGACTACTGAACTCAACTAACCTTCCAGTCCAGTTGATCATGCAAGCAGTGGGTCCATCTCACCCAGAAGGCACGTAGCCCTGGTGGCCTGCTTCTCGCGGCATGAATGCACCCCAGTCAGTCAGTGCTGAGTTGACGGCTTGACAGAAATAAATCCTTGTCAGAGGCTGACATCTGTCAGGCTGCAGACAGTCACAAGCAAAGCAAAACATCAAATCTGATTCTCATTAATGACTTTTTATAAGTGTGACACTGAGACTTTGGAGCAATACAAATTCAGATGGCTTTGCAAATAACAGAAAAATAAATTTAAAAAAAAAAAAAAAAAAAAGAAAACACACCCAAATTAATGATGGTGACGACGACGTGATGACAATATGAGACTGGGTCGAACATTTCGAGCCAGTTCAAGACTGCAATCAATGTCTGCTTTTCTCAAAATAGATCAATCTTCTGTTGTCAGCTGCATGATACACTTAAGCTGAACAACTCTAAAATATATCCCCAGTGCAGAATTTTTTGATTTGCTTTAGATCGGTTTCAATCAAACTCCCAGCCTAGCTTAAAACATTCAACTTGCCAGCTGGGATTAAACTTAACCCTCTGGTTGTCAAAATGCCTGAATCTGCAGTGAGTTTACTGCAATCAGTCACGATTCAGCCTCATTAGGGCCTAAGAGTGTTGAACATCCAATTTCTCCTTGTAATTTCAAAGACTATTCAACCCCCCAGGTCATGAGAATTAAGATTTTTATCAGCCAAGGTGGATTTTTTTTCTGATCTTTTAAACAACCAACACTCCCTAACCACAGTGTGGGGGCAATTAAGAGAGGAGAATTGGTTCTTTGATTCAATTTATCAGTGGACATATATGTATTCGAGACTTAAAATGGTCATGAGGTTCCATCGGTGGGCACAATTAATTTAGAACTTATTAATAATTATAATAATAATCAACCCTAACACTCATGAATGCAGTTCATTAAGAACTTTCAAACTTTTTAAACTGACTACTGAACTCAACTAACCTTCCAGTCCAGTTGATCATGCAAGCAGTGGGTCCATCTCACCCAGAAGGCACGTAGCCCTGGTGGCCTGCTTCTCGCGGCATGAATGCACCCCAGTCAGTCAGTGCTGAGTTGACGGCTTGACAGAAATAAATCCTTGTCAGAGGCTGACATCTGTCAGGCTGCAGACAGTCACAAGCAAAGCAAAACATCAAATCTGATTCTCATTAATGACTTTTTATAAGTGTAGTGTGACACTGAGACTTTGGAGCAATACAAATTGAAGATGGCTTTGCAAATAACAGAAAAATAAATTTTAAAAAAAAAAAGAAAAGAAAACACACCCAAATTAATGATGGTGACGACGACGTGATGGCAATATGAGACTGGGTCGAACATTTCGACCCAGTTCAAGACTGCAATCAATGTCTGCTTTTCTCAAAATAGATCAATCTTCTGTTGTCAGCTGCATGATACACTTAAGCTGAACAACTCTAAAATATATCCCCAGTGCAGAATTTTTTGATTTGCTTTAGATCGGTTTCAATCAAACTCCCAGCCTAGCTTAAAACATTCAACTTGCCAGCTGGGATTAAATTTAACCCTCTGGTTGTCAAAATGCCTGAATCTGCAGTGAGTTTACTGCAATCAGTCACGATTCAGCCTCATTAGGGCCTAAGAGTGTTGAACATCCAATTTCTCCTTGTAATTTCAAAGACTATTCAACCCCCCAGGTCATGAGAATTAAGATTTTTATCAGCCAAGGTGGATTTTTTTTCTGATCTTTTAAACAACCAACACTCCCTAACCACAGTGTGGGGGCAATTAAGAGAGGAGAATTGGTTCTTTGATTCAATTTATCAGTGGACATATATGTATTCGAGACTTCAAATGGCCATGAGGTTCCATTGGTGGGAACAATTAATTTAGAACTTATTAATAATTATAATAATAATCAACCCTAACACTCATGAATGCAGTTCATTAAGAACTTTCAAACTATTTAAACTGACTACTGAACTCAACTAACCTTCCAGTCCAGTTGATCATGCAAGCAGTGGGTCCATCTCACCCAGAAGGCACGTAGCCCTGGTGGCCTGCTTCTCGCGGCATGAATGCACCCCAGTCAGTCAGTGCTGAGTTGACGGCTTGACAGAAATAAATCCTTGTCAGAGGCTGACATCTGTCAGGCTGCAGACAGTCACAAGCAAAGCAAAACATCAAATCTGATTCTCATTAATGACTTTTTATAAGTGTGACACTGAGACTTTGGAGCAATACAAATTGAAGATGGCTTTGCAAATAACAGAAAAATAAATTTTAAAAAAAAAAAGAAAAGAAAACACACCCAAATTAATGATGGTGACGACGACGTGATGGCAATATGAGACTGGGTCGAACATTTCGACCCAGTTCAAGACTGCAATCAATGTCTGCTTTTCTCAAAATAGATCAATCTTCTGTTGTCAGCTGCATGATACACTTAAGCTGAACAACTCTAAAATATATCCCCAGTGCAGAATTTTTTGATTTGCTTTAGATCGGTTTCAATCAAACTCCCAGCCTAGCTTAAAACATTCAACTTGCCAGCTGGGATTAAATTTAACCCTCTGGTTGTCAAAATGCCTGAATCTGCAGTGAGTTTACTGCAATCAGTCACGATTCAGCCTCATTAGGGCCTAAGAGTGTTGAACATCCAATTTCTCCTTGTAATTTCAAAGACTATTCAACCCCCCAGGTCATGAGAATTAAGATTTTTATCAGCCAAGGTGGATTTTTTTTCTGATCTTTTAAACAACCAACACTCCCTAACCACAGTGTGGGGGCAATTAAGAGAGGAGAATTGGTTCTTTGATTCAATTTATCAGTGGACATATATGTATTCGAGACTTCAAATGGCCATGAGGTTCCATTGGTGGGAACAATTAATTTAGAACTTATTAATAATTATAATAATAATCAACCCTAACACTCATGAATGCAGTTCATTAAGAACTTTCAAACTATTTAAACTGACTACTGAACTCAACTAACCTTCCAGTCCAGTTGATCATGCAAGCAGTGGGTCCATCTCACCCAGAAGGCACGTAGCCCTGGTGGCCTGCTTCTCGCGGCATGAATGCACCCCAGTCAGTCAGTGTGCTGAGTTGACGGCTTGACAGAAATAAATCCTTGTCAGAGGCTGACATCTGTCAGGCTGCAGACAGTCACAAGCAAAGCAAAACATCAAATCTGATTCTCATTAATGACTTTTTATAAGTGTGACACTGAGACTTTGGAGCAATACAAATTGAAGATGGCTTTGCAAATAACAGAAAAATAAATTTTAAAAAAAAAAAGAAAAGAAAACACACCCAAATTAATGATGGTGACGACGACGTGATGGCAATATGAGACTGGGTCGAACATTTCGACCCAGTTCAAGACTGCAATCAATGTCTGCTTTTCTCAAAATAGATCAATCTTCTGTTGTCAGCTGCATGATACACTTAAGCTGAACAACTCTAAAATATATCCCCAGTGCAGAATTTTTTGATTTGCTTTAGATCGGTTTCAATCAAACTCCCAGCCTAGCTTAAAACATTCAACTTGCCAGCTGGGATTAAATTTAACCCTCTGGTTGTCAAAATGCCTGAATCTGCAGTGAGTTTACTGCAATCAGTCACGATTCAGCCTCATTAGGGCCTAAGAGTGTTGAACATCCAATTTCTCCTTGTAATTTCAAAGACTATTCAACCCCCCAGGTCATGAGAATTAAGATTTTTATCAGCCAAGGTGGATTTTTTTTCTGATCTTTTAAACAACCAACACTCCCTAACCACAGTGTGGGGGCAATTAAGAGAGGAGAATTGGTTCTTTGATTCAATTTATCAGTGGACATATATGTATTCGAGACTTCAAATGGCCATGAGGTTCCATTGGTGGGAACAATTAATTTAGAACTTATTAATAATTATAATAATAATCAACCCTAACACTCATGAATGCAGTTCATTAAGAACTTTCAAACTATTTAAACTGACTACTGAACTCAACTAACCTTCCAGTCCAGTTGATCATGCAAGCAGTGGGTCCATCTCACCCAGAAGGCACGTAGCCCTGGTGGCCTGCTTCTCGCGGCATGAATGCACCCCAGTCAGTCAGTGCTGAGTTGACGGCTTGACAGAAATAAATCCTTGTCAGAGGCTGACATCTGTCAGGCTGCAGACAGTCACAAGCAAAGCAAAACATCAAATCTGATTCTCATTAATGACTTTTTATAAGTGTGACACTGAGACTTTGGAGCAATACAAATTGAAGATGGCTTTGCAAATAACAGAAAAATAAATTTTAAAAAAAAAAAGAAAAGAAAACACACCCAAATTAATGATGGTGACGACGACGTGATGGCAATATGAGACTGGGTCGAACATTTCGACCCAGTTCAAGACTGCAATCAATGTCTGCTTTTCTCAAAATAGATCAATCTTCTGTTGTCAGCTGCATGATACACTTAAGCTGAACAACTCTAAAATATATCCCCAGTGCAGAATTTTTTGATTTGCTTTAGATCGGTTTCAATCAAACTCCCAGCCTAGCTTAAAACATTCAACTTGCCAGCTGGGATTAAATTTAACCCTCTGGTTGTCAAAATGCCTGAATCTGCAGTGAGTTTACTGCAATCAGTCACGATTCAGCCTCATTAGGGCCTAAGAGTGTTGAACATCCAATTTCTCCTTGTAATTTCAAAGACTATTCAACCCCCCAGGTCATGAGAATTAAGATTTTTATCAGCCAAGGTGGATTTTTTTTCTGATCTTTTAAACAACCAACACTCCCTAACCACAGTGTGGGGGCAATTAAGAGAGGAGAATTGGTTCTTTGATTCAATTTATCAGTGGACATATATGTATTCGAGACTTCAAATGGCCATGAGGTTCCATTGGTGGGAACAATTAATTTAGAACTTATTAATAATTATAATAATAATCAACCCTAACACTCATGAATGCAGTTCATTAAGAACTTTCAAACTATTTAAACTGACTACTGAACTCAACTAACCTTCCAGTCCAGTTGATCATGCAAGCAGTGGGTCCATCTCACCCAGAAGGCACGTAGCCCTGGTGGCCTGCTTCTCGCGGCATGAATGCACCCCAGTCAGTCAGTGCTGAGTTGACGGCTTGACAGAAATAAATCCTTGTCAGAGGCTGACATCTGTCAGGCTGCAGACAGTCACAAGCAAAGCAAAACATCAAATCTGATTCTCATTAATGACTTTTTATAAGTGTGACACTGAGACTTTGGAGCAATACAAATTGAAGATGGCTTTGCAAATAACAGAAAAATAAATTTTAAAAAAAAAAAGAAAAGAAAACACACCCAAATTAATGATGGTGACGACGACGTGATGGCAATATGAGACTGGGTCGAACATTTCGACCCAGTTCAAGACTGCAATCAATGTCTGCTTTTCTCAAAATAGATCAATCTTCTGTTGTCAGCTGCATGATACACTTAAGCTGAACAACTCTAAAATATATCCCCAGTGCAGAATTTTTTGATTTGCTTTAGATCGGTTTCAATCAAACTCCCAGCCTAGCTTAAAACATTCAACTTGCCAGCTGGGATTAAATTTAACCCTCTGGTTGTCAAAATGCCTGAATCTGCAGTGAGTTTACTGCAATCAGTCACGATTCAGCCTCATTAGGGCCTAAGAGTGTTGAACATCCAATTTCTCCTTGTAATTTCAAAGACTATTCAACCCCCCAGGTCATGAGAATTAAGATTTTTATCAGCCAAGGTGGATTTTTTTTCTGATCTTTTAAACAACCAACACTCCCTAACCACAGTGTGGGGGCAATTAAGAGAGGAGAATTGGTTCTTTGATTCAATTTATCAGTGGACATATATGTATTCGAGACTTCAAATGGCCATGAGGTTCCATTGGTGGGAACAATTAATTTAGAACTTATTAATAATTATAATAATAATCAACCCTAACACTCATGAAGGCAGTTCATTAAGAACTTTCAAACTATTTAAACTGACTACTGAACTCAACTAACCTTCCAGTCCAGTTGATCATGCAAGCAGTGGGTCCATCTCACCCAGAAGGCACGTAGCCCTGGTGGCCTGCTTCTCGCGGCATGAATGCACCCCAGTCAGTCAGTGCTGAGTTGACGGCTTGACAGAAATAAATCCTTGTCAGAGGCTGACATCTGTCAGGCTGCAGACAGTCACAAGCAAAGCAAAACATCAAATCTGATTCTCATTAATGACTTTTTATAAGTGTGACACTGAGACTTTGGAGCAATACAAATTGAAGATGGCTTTGCAAATAACAGAAAAATAAATTTTAAAAAAAAAAAGAAAAGAAAACACACCCAAATTAATGATGGTGACGACGACGTGATGGCAATATGAGACTGGGTCGAACATTTCGACCCAGTTCAAGACTGCAATCAATGTCTGCTTTTCTCAAAATAGATCAATCTTCTGTTGTCAGCTGCATGATACACTTAAGCTGAACAACTCTAAAATATATCCCCAGTGCAGAATTTTTTGATTTGCTTTAGATCGGTTTCAATCAAACTCCCAGCCTAGCTTAAAACATTCAACTTGCCAGCTGGGATTAAATTTAACCCTCTGGTTGTCAAAATGCCTGAATCTGCAGTGAGTTTACTGCAATCAGTCACGATTCAGCCTCATTAGGGCCTAAGAGTGTTGAACATCCAATTTCTCCTTGTAATTTCAAAGACTATTCAACCCCCCAGGTCATGAGAATTAAGATTTTTATCAGCCAAGGTGGATTTTTTTTCTGATCTTTTAAACAACCAACACTCCCTAACCACAGTGTGGGGGCAATTAAGAGAGGAGAATTGGTTCTTTGATTCAATTTATCAGTGGACATATATGTATTCGAGACTTCAAATGGCCATGAGGTTCCATTGGTGGGAACAATTAATTTAGAACTTATTAATAATTATAATAATAATCAACCCTAACACTCATGAATGCAGTTCATTAAGAACTTTCAAACTATTTAAACTGACTACTGAACTCAACTAACCTTCCAGTCCAGTTGATCATGCAAGCAGTGGGTCCATCTCACCCAGAAGGCACGTAGCCCTGGTGGCCTGCTTCTCGCGGCATGAATGCACCCCAGTCAGTCAGTGCTGAGTTGACGGCTTGACAGAAATAAATCCTTGTCAGAGGCTGACATCTGTCAGGCTGCAGACAGTCACAAGCAAAGCAAAACATCAAATCTGATTCTCATTAATGACTTTTTATAAGTGTGACACTGAGACTTTGGAGCAATACAAATTGAAGATGGCTTTGCAAATAACAGAAAAATAAATTTTAAAAAAAAAAAGAAAAGAAAACACACCCAAATTAATGATGGTGACGACGACGTGATGGCAATATGAGACTGGGTCGAACATTTCGACCCAGTTCAAGACTGCAATCAATGTCTGCTTTTCTCAAAATAGATCAATCTTCTGTTGTCAGCTGCATGATACACTTAAGCTGAACAACTCTAAAATATATCCCCAGTGCAGAATTTTTTGATTTGCTTTAGATCGGTTTCAATCAAACTCCCAGCCTAGCTTAAAACATTCAACTTGCCAGCTGGGATTAAATTTAACCCTCTGGTTGTCAAAATGCCTGAATCTGCAGTGAGTTTACTGCAATCAGTCACGATTCAGCCTCATTAGGGCCTAAGAGTGTTGAACATCCAATTTCTCCTTGTAATTTCAAAGACTATTCAACCCCCCAGGTCATGAGAATTAAGATTTTTATCAGCCAAGGTGGATTTTTTTTCTGATCTTTTAAACAACCAACACTCCCTAACCACAGTGTGGGGGCAATTAAGAGAGGAGAATTGGTTCTTTGATTCAATTTATCAGTGGACATATATGTATTCGAGACTTCAAATGGCCATGAGGTTCCATTGGTGGGAACAATTAATTTAGAACTTATTAATAATTATAATAATAATCAACCCTAACACTCATGAATGCAGTTCATTAAGAACTTTCAAACTATTTAAACTGACTACTGAACTCAACTAACCTTCCAGTCCAGTTGATCATGCAAGCAGTGGGTCCATCTCACCCAGAAGGCACGTAGCCCTGGTGGCCTGCTTCTCGCGGCATGAATGCACCCCAGTCAGTCAGTGCTGAGTTGACGGCTTGACAGAAATAAATCCTTGTCAGAGGCTGACATCTGTCAGGCTGCAGACAGTCACAAGCAAAGCAAAACATCAAATCTGATTCTCATTAATGACTTTTTATAAGTGTGACACTGAGACTTTGGAGCAATACAAATTGAAGATGGCTTTGCAAATAACAGAAAAATAAATTTTAAAAAAAAAAAGAAAAGAAAACACACCCAAATTAATGATGGTGACGACGACGTGATGGCAATATGAGACTGGGTCGAACATTTCGACCCAGTTCAAGACTGCAATCAATGTCTGCTTTTCTCAAAATAGATCAATCTTCTGTTGTCAGCTGCATGATACACTTAAGCTGAACAACTCTAAAATATATCCCCAGTGCAGAATTTTTTGATTTGCTTTAGATCGGTTTCAATCAAACTCCCAGCCTAGCTTAAAACATTCAACTTGCCAGCTGGGATTAAATTTAACCCTCTGGTTGTCAAAATGCCTGAATCTGCAGTGAGTTTACTGCAATCAGTCACGATTCAGCCTCATTAGGGCCTAAGAGTGTTGAACATCCAATTTCTCCTTGTAATTTCAAAGACTATTCAACCCCCCAGGTCATGAGAATTAAGATTTTTATCAGCCAAGGTGGATTTTTTTTCTGATCTTTTAAACAACCAACACTCCCTAACCACAGTGTGGGGGCAATTAAGAGAGGAGAATTGGTTCTTTGATTCAATTTATCAGTGGACATATATGTATTCGAGACTTCAAATGGCCATGAGGTTCCATTGGTGGGAACAATTAATTTAGAACTTATTAATAATTATAATAATAATCAACCCTAACACTCATGAATGCAGTTCATTAAGAACTTTCAAACTATTTAAACTGACTACTGAACTCAACTAACCTTCCAGTCCAGTTGATCATGCAAGCAGTGGGTCCATCTCACCCAGAAGGCACGTAGCCCTGGTGGCCTGCTTCTCGCGGCATGAATGCACCCCAGTCAGTCAGTGCTGAGTTGACGGCTTGACAGAAATAAATCCTTGTCAGAGGCTGACATCTGTCAGGCTGCAGACAGTCACAAGCAAAGCAAAACATCAAATCCGATTCTCATTAATGACTTTTTATAAGTGTGACACTGAGACTTTGGAGCAATACAAATTGAAGATGGCTTTGCAAATAACAGAAAAATAAATTTTAAAAAAAAAAAGAAAAGAAAACACACCCAAATTAATGATGGTGACGACGACGTGATGGCAATATGAGACTGGGTCGAACATTTCGACCCAGTTCAAGACTGCAATCAATGTCTGCTTTTCTCAAAATAGATCAATCTTCTGTTGTCAGCTGCATGATACACTTAAGCTGAACAACTCTAAAATATATCCCCAGTGCAGAATTTTTTGATTTGCTTTAGATCGGTTTCAATCAAACTCCCAGCCTAGCTTAAAACATTCAACTTGCCAGCTGGGATTAAATTTAACCCTCTGGTTGTCAAAATGCCTGAATCTGCAGTGAGTTTACTGCAATCAGTCACGATTCAGCCTCATTAGGGCCTAAGAGTGTTGAACATCCAATTTCTCCTTGTAATTTCAAAGACTATTCAACCCCCCAGGTCATGAGAATTAAGATTTTTATCAGCCAAGGTGGATTTTTTTTCTGATCTTTTAAACAACCAACACTCCCTAACCACAGTGTGGGGGCAATTAAGAGAGGAGAATTGGTTCTTTGATTCAATTTATCAGTGGACATATATGTATTCGAGACTTCAAATGGCCATGAGGTTCCATTGGTGGGAACAATTAATTTAGAACTTATTAATAATTATAATAATAATCAACCCTAACACTCATGAATGCAGTTCATTAAGAACTTTCAAACTATTTAAACTGACTACTGAACTCAACTAACCTTCCAGTCCAGTTGATCATGCAAGCAGTGGGTCCATCTCACCCAGAAGGCACGTAGCCCTGGTGGCCTGCTTCTCGCGGCATGAATGCACCCCAGTCAGTCAGTGCTGAGTTGACGGCTTGACAGAAATAAATCCTTGTCAGAGGCTGACATCTGTCAGGCTGCAGACAGTCACAAGCAAAGCAAAACATCAAATCTGATTCTCATTAATGACTTTTTATAAGTGTGACACTGAGACTTTGGAGCAATACAAATTGAAGATGGCTTTGCAAATAACAGAAAAATAAATTTTAAAAAAAAAAAGAAAAGAAAACACACCCAAATTAATGATGGTGACGACGACGTGATGGCAATATGAGACTGGGTCGAACATTTCGACCCAGTTCAAGACTGCAATCAATGTCTGCTTTTCTCAAAATAGATCAATCTTCTGTTGTCAGCTGCATGATACACTTAAGCTGAACAACTCTAAAATATATCCCCAGTGCAGAATTTTTTGATTTGCTTTAGATCGGTTTCAATCAAACTCCCAGCCTAGCTTAAAACATTCAACTTGCCAGCTGGGATTAAATTTAACCCTCTGGTTGTCAAAATGCCTGAATCTGCAGTGAGTTTACTGCAATCAGTCACGATTCAGCCTCATTAGGGCCTAAGAGTGTTGAACATCCAATTTCTCCTTGTAATTTCAAAGACTATTCAACCCCCCAGGTCATGAGAATTAAGATTTTTATCAGCCAAGGTGGATTTTTTTTCTGATCTTTTAAACAACCAACACTCCCTAACCACAGTGTGGGGGCAATTAAGAGAGGAGAATTGGTTCTTTGATTCAATTTATCAGTGGACATATATGTATTCGAGACTTCAAATGGCCATGAGGTTCCATTGGTGGGAACAATTAATTTAGAACTTATTAATAATTATAATAATAATCAACCCTAACACTCATGAATGCAGTTCATTAAGAACTTTCAAACTATTTAAACTGACTACTGAACTCAACTAACCTTCCAGTCCAGTTGATCATGCAAGCAGTGGGTCCATCTCACCCAGAAGGCACGTAGCCCTGGTGGCCTGCTTCTCGCGGCATGAATGCACCCCAGTCAGTCAGTGCTGAGTTGACGGCTTGACAGAAATAAATCCTTGTCAGAGGCTGACATCTGTCAGGCTGCAGACAGTCACAAGCAAAGCAAAACATCAAATCTGATTCTCATTAATGACTTTTTATAAGTGTGACACTGAGACTTTGGAGCAATACAAATTGAAGATGGCTTTGCAAATAACAGAAAAATAAATTTTAAAAAAAAAAAGAAAAGAAAACACACCCAAATTAATGATGGTGACGACGACGTGATGGCAATATGAGACTGGGTCGAACATTTCGACCCAGTTCAAGACTGCAATCAATGTCTGCTTTTCTCAAAATAGATCAATCTTCTGTTGTCAGCTGCATGATACACTTAAGCTGAACAACTCTAAAATATATCCCCAGTGCAGAATTTTTTGATTTGCTTTAGATCGGTTTCAATCAAACTCCCAGCCTAGCTTAAAACATTCAACTTGCCAGCTGGGATTAAATTTAACCCTCTGGTTGTCAAAATGCCTGAATCTGCAGTGAGTTTACTGCAATCAGTCACGATTCAGCCTCATTAGGGCCTAAGAGTGTTGAACATCCAATTTCTCCTTGTAATTTCAAAGACTATTCAACCCCCCAGGTCATGAGAATTAAGATTTTTATCAGCCAAGGTGGATTTTTTTTCTGATCTTTTAAACAACCAACACTCCCTAACCACAGTGTGGGGGCAATTAAGAGAGGAGAATTGGTTCTTTGATTCAATTTATCAGTGGACATATATGTATTCGAGACTTCAAATGGCCATGAGGTTCCATTGGTGGGAACAATTAATTTAGAACTTATTAATAATTATAATAATAATCAACCCTAACACTCATGAATGCAGTTCATTAAGAACTTTCAAACTATTTAAACTGACTACTGAACTCAACTAACCTTCCAGTCCAGTTGATCATGCAAGCAGTGGGTCCATCTCACCCAGAAGGCACGTAGCCCTGGTGGCCTGCTTCTCGCGGCATGAATGCACCCCAGTCAGTCAGTGCTGAGTTGACGGCTTGACAGAAATAAATCCTTGTCAGAGGCTGACATCTGTCAGGCTGCAGACAGTCACAAGCAAAGCAAAACATCAAATCTGATTCTCATTAATGACTTTTTATAAGTGTGACACTGAGACTTTGGAGCAATACAAATTGAAGATGGCTTTGCAAATAACAGAAAAATAAATTTTAAAAAAAAAAAGAAAAGAAAACACACCCAAATTAATGATGGTGACGACGACGTGATGGCAATATGAGACTGGGTCGAACATTTCGACCCAGTTCAAGACTGCAATCAATGTCTGCTTTTCTCAAAATAGATCAATCTTCTGTTGTCAGCTGCATGATACACTTAAGCTGAACAACTCTAAAATATATCCCCAGTGCAGAATTTTTTGATTTGCTTTAGATCGGTTTCAATCAAACTCCCAGCCTAGCTTAAAACATTCAACTTGCCAGCTGGGATTAAATTTAACCCTCTGGTTGTCAAAATGCCTGAATCTGCAGTGAGTTTACTGCAATCAGTCACGATTCAGCCTCATTAGGGCCTAAGAGTGTTGAACATCCAATTTCTCCTTGTAATTTCAAAGACTATTCAACCCCCCAGGTCATGAGAATTAAGATTTTTATCAGCCAAGGTGGATTTTTTTTCTGATCTTTTAAACAACCAACACTCCCTAACCACAGTGTGGGGGCAATTAAGAGAGGAGAATTGGTTCTTTGATTCAATTTATCAGTGGACATATATGTATTCGAGACTTCAAATGGCCATGAGGTTCCATTGGTGGGAACAATTAATTTAGAACTTATTAATAATTATAATAATAATCAACCCTAACACTCATGAATGCAGTTCATTAAGAACTTTCAAACTATTTAAACTGACTACTGAACTCAACTAACCTTCCAGTCCAGTTGATCATGCAAGCAGTGGGTCCATCTCACCCAGAAGGCACGTAGCCCTGGTGGCCTGCTTCTCGCGGCATGAATGCACCCCAGTCAGTCAGTGCTGAGTTGACGGCTTGACAGAAATAAATCCTTGTCAGAGGCTGACATCTGTCAGGCTGCAGACAGTCACAAGCAAAGCAAAACATCAAATCTGATTCTCATTAATGACTTTTTATAAGTGTGACACTGAGACTTTGGAGCAATACAAATTGAAGATGGCTTTGCAAATAACAGAAAAATAAATTTTAAAAAAAAAAAGAAAAGAAAACACACCCAAATTAATGATGGTGACGACGACGTGATGGCAATATGAGACTGGGTCGAACATTTCGACCCAGTTCAAGACTGCAATCAATGTCTGCTTTTCTCAAAATAGATCAATCTTCTGTTGTCAGCTGCATGATACACTTAAGCTGAACAACTCTAAAATATATCCCCAGTGCAGAATTTTTTGATTTGCTTTAGATCGGTTTCAATCAAACTCCCAGCCTAGCTTAAAACATTCAACTTGCCAGCTGGGATTAAATTTAACCCTCTGGTTGTCAAAATGCCTGAATCTGCAGTGAGTTTACTGCAATCAGTCACGATTCAGCCTCATTAGGGCCTAAGAGTGTTGAACATCCAATTTCTCCTTGTAATTTCAAAGACTATTCAACCCCCCAGGTCATGAGAATTAAGATTTTTATCAGCCAAGGTGGATTTTTTTTCTGATCTTTTAAACAACCAACACTCCCTAACCACAGTGTGGGGGCAATTAAGAGAGGAGAATTGGTTCTTTGATTCAATTTATCAGTGGACATATATGTATTCGAGACTTCAAATGGCCATGAGGTTCCATTGGTGGGAACAATTAATTTAGAACTTATTAATAATTATAATAATAATCAACCCTAACACTCATGAATGCAGTTCATTAAGAACTTTCAAACTATTTAAACTGACTACTGAACTCAACTAACCTTCCAGTCCAGTTGATCATGCAAGCAGTGGGTCCATCTCACCCAGAAGGCACGTAGCCCTGGTGGCCTGCTTCTCGCGGCATGAATGCACCCCAGTCAGTCAGTGCTGAGTTGACGGCTTGACAGAAATAAATCCTTGTCAGAGGCTGACATCTGTCAGGCTGCAGACAGTCACAAGCAAAGCAAAACATCAAATCTGATTCTCATTAATGACTTTTTATAAGTGTGACACTGAGACTTTGGAGCAATACAAATTGAAGATGGCTTTGCAAATAACAGAAAAATAAATTTTAAAAAAAAAAAGAAAAGAAAACACACCCAAATTAATGATGGTGACGACGACGTGATGGCAATATGAGACTGGGTCGAACATTTCGACCCAGTTCAAGACTGCAATCAATGTCTGCTTTTCTCAAAATAGATCAATCTTCTGTTGTCAGCTGCATGATACACTTAAGCTGAACAACTCTAAAATATATCCCCAGTGCAGAATTTTTTGATTTGCTTTAGATCGGTTTCAATCAAACTCCCAGCCTAGCTTAAAACATTCAACTTGCCAGCTGGGATTAAATTTAACCCTCTGGTTGTCAAAATGCCTGAATCTGCAGTGAGTTTACTGCAATCAGTCACGATTCAGCCTCATTAGGGCCTAAG
>NW_028146173.1:0-5000 GCF_977016875.1 Pavona decussata
AAAAACAGCAACAGCAACAACAACAACAACAACAACAACAACAACAAAACAAAAAACAAATGCTTGTCGTGAATAATTTAAAAACACTTATTTAAATCTGTCTCAATTGTCAAGAGTTTTGGCGCATATTTCTGTCGCGTTGTTCATTTGTGGTGAACAAAATTTTTCATTTATTTCTACAGGATGTGGTTCAGTTGTAAACAATACTTTGGAGAGCCCCGGATTTCCAAACAGCTATCCACCGGGAATGGACTGTGTTTACAAAGTTTCTATTCCACCGGGCAAGGCACTGAAAATTTACTTTGAAATGTTTGACTTGGAAGGGCCCAGTGCTTATTGTAGGTAAGCAAAACAGACTAGCATTTACAAAGATTATTTAACTTTACACTGAAATGTTTCCATCATTCGACTTGTTTAAAAGCAACCCGAGAGGATATGGCGAAAAAATATGCATAGTAAACTGAGAATTTATCTAGAAATAAATGACAATTGAAGGTCAAAAGTTTCCCATCAGCTTAGTTCCGAAGATTTCGTATCCCAGAGTCATCATATTTTGTTTATAACGAAGATAATGTTTGTAGCTTTATTCTTTCTTTTCCGCTTTTAGCTTGAAGGTGAACAATATTATCACGCATATCCGAGCCGCACGACATTAAGTGGCGAACAATTTTCAAGAAATAAAGTTAAAACTGAAGTCGAAGTTTGAACCTTCTGAAAGTCCAAAACTAGTCTGGGTAGGGCATTTGAATAAAACAAAAAACTTCGGCTATGTTCAAATACCTTGCCTTAGCTTTAGTCGGGTCCCTCCTCCTCCGTGGCTTAACATGGATAGCTGCATTACTTTTGTTTCCATAGTTTCACAAATAAAATACGTTGTTAATAGCCCATTGTTTTTCGCTAGAGTTGTTGCTGTTTACGATCATTTTTTTCCACTTGTAAGAAAATTGGCAACGCGTCTGATTTTCAAAGTCAAGTTTATTGCAATCTCGAAAAGACAAGCAACATATGTCATTTGTAGACCGAGTTTTCTCTGTTGATGTAACTAATCTAGTTATTCTACAAGTTTTTCTGCGACTGGCAAATGTCAGAAACTTTACGCTGATATTGGTTTCCTACAGCTCAGTCCTATACAGGCGAGTATTCTCGAAAGGAAATTTCAGAAATTGCAGAGAACTGTTTTCCTTGCAAAGTAGGGAATATAATGAAACTGTCTATGGAAGAGTGGAGCTATGAAGATACATTGATTTCGTTATAGACCTGAAAAACTTCAACCGGCCCCTTTCACGCTTACATTAATGCAAATATCCAAAGCCTACCAGTAAACGGGAATAAATTTGAGAGATATCCTCAACCAACCCACACCCTTAATAGCACTCGGCAATCACCATGCATGTTCTGCATCAGAAACATTCTATAATAGGGTATTTTTCCACCATCATTCCTACTACCATGCTAGCCATTTTTACTCCAAGAATAAAAAACCCTTTCTTCCAAGAGGGGACTTGAGAACTTGAACACTGACAAACAAGTCAGCTCTTTGCACCGCTTTATCTGAGTAATAAATAAAACATATTGTGAAGTCCCAGCTACTGCTGTAGAAAGGAAAAGAATGAAGAGGAGATCGATGGGAAAAACAGGTAAAATGGTAAAATGAAACGAGGAGAACGCAGGAATACAAATTGTTGCCGTATACTGAAGCTTTGAAGTTGCAGCCCGCGCCCCTTTTTCTCCATTTCCGTTTTTCTTCCCGTTTCCGACTTTCGCTACCTTTTTTGCGTGAAGGAGCCGCTGCGGAGGAGAAAGAAGACACCCTGCAGACACTTAAACAATGGTGCGCTGATGATGTGATTACGTCTCGGAAACGCATCACATTTCAAACTTTATAGCATTGAAAAACGTGTTACATTAATCCATAAAAATTAGTCGTTGTCAACTGTCTACGATCTAGTCCGATGTTACACCGACATTTCTTTCCTGGGAAAAACGAAAATCTTCCGAGCACAATTTGCGCGCGCTTTACAGATTCAGTTAATGACGCTATTAAGCGCGCGCTACTGTTGTGGTTAGCAAATGGGGCGTCGGTAAAGCGATCTCTCAATTTTATATGAAATGGATTACGAGGTTGAGTTTTGCTTTTATCGCCGAACAAAGAAAGTGAGTTCATGAAGAGCTGAGCCTTTTTGCATGCTTTTCTTCTTTGCTGTCAAAAAGCCTATCAAAAGCCGCGCATGCGCATTTGGCCAGCAGATTGTGACTCGTTTCAGTGGAAATTAACGAACAGTTGTGCTCTAAAGCATAACTTGCCTACAAACAAAACCCCCAAATCTGACAATGTATCCTCAAAAAAACATTAAAGTGCAAAACTAATATTTACAAGATACTCCAGTTTTTTCCTGCCCTTAATGACCAACATTTGCGAATCATAATAGGACCTTCGAATAAGTTGATTACGTGCTTGGACACCACTTAGGAACGCTCTAATGGATAGTAAGCAATCCAAGCATCGTTCCTTGTAACAAAGCTTCCAGTGGGATGGAGTGTAGCTTTCATGTGATGGTTCATCCATCTAAAAAAGTTACCGTACAATATTTTTTCTATCTTTTTAACATGGCAAAGCCATTTTCATGGGTTGTGTTTTATGAGCGTTTATAAGACCTTTGTGTGACCTTTGAAACCTCACGTTGTAATTTGAGTGTCACGAAGAGTGTTACGCAACGGCGTAAATTGTAAGGGTTTACAAATTTACAAACGTGGTTAGGAGTCCAAAATTAAGAGCATAAATTGAAAAAAATGCCTTGCCATGTCTCCTTGATACCTTGTCAGTGTTTGTGTGGCGTATTTTGGCCATTTTAGCGCGATTCCAGTGGGTTTTAGGTTCGCTGCTTTCCTCTCGCTAGGCTCTTATAAACGTTCATAAAGCTTGGGATACTTGTGGCACAAGTCGACAGGAATAGGCGAGCTTCGTATTCCCAGACGTCCTGGGTCGAGCGAACGAAAGCGAGGCTAATGCGGGGGAAAATAGCAAGGTAGACAGAGATGCTAGAGCCATTAGCGTTTTCAAAATTCCCAAACACAAACGTTGTGCTTACAAATTCTTTAATAGTGAATAGAAAGAACAGACAGACTGAAAAATACCCAGAATTTGCAAAAGTTAACTTTTTTCCATTCCTTCCTGACAATCCAAACAAGGGTTATGCACCGGCAATGACAGACCGTGAGCGGCGAAAAAAGTAACGAGACACACAAGAATTTGTGCTGCTCATTTTGAAGTAGGTTTTGGCCCAACCAAAGCAAATCCTGTGCCGACAACATCTACAACCAAAATCCCCTAAATGTCGTACTGTCGATGCTGAAGCTCAAACAATTTTAACAGCTTCGGATATCCAGTCCATGGAGGACAGCCCAGCAAAGTTGGCCAACAGAACGCAACTCAAACGAGACATGTTTCTCGAAGATGCATGTAAGAATGATCGGTATGTCGAATTTTACACCGGGATCCCCTTGTTGGCCTGCCTTTTCGTGTTTTTTTAACTATCTGAAGCCAATGGCTGCGAAAATGAAGTACTGAGGTGGCAAAAAAAAAGTCAAAAGGAAATTTACTCGGTAACATGTTGTTCATGTCACTGTTAATTGTCACTGTTAATTGGGGGCTCGAGGAACAAGCTTTCCATTGAAACAATACTAGGCTACTTTAATTTAACAGGAGTAAGAACACCGTGACAAACCAGCTCCTAAGAGATTGGTGCCATTGTTTGCCGAGTTCATTTTAGTTCTTGTTCAGCTAAGGACATGATCTACTTATAGGGTACCTTGCTGATATTTTTTCCATCACCCTTGTCTGTGTCTTAAATCTACACAACTTGGTTAAACCTGCTCTACCATGTACTGAAAGACTGCCTGATAGCATGGCCTTCCAGAAAGCAAGTTCAAAAACATTTGTCCAAGAGCTTTGTAAAAGTTTCGTCGAACACGTGTCATCATTGCACTGATTGCACTGAACTGAAAATCCAAAAATCAACAGGTCCATCAGCTCAAACTGAGGTTACCTAGAGCAACTACAAAAGCTCCAACACTTTTAAACTGTTGGTTAGAAAATCTCCTTCTGGCGCCTTTACGTTTGTTTCTAAGCCTTGGTCAGGGAGAGCACCTGACAGGCGCATTAGTATGAAATCCGGTCTTATTGATAAACTGGAACCCAATGATTACTGCATGGCAGCAACTTTCTACCAAGGCCTGTACCCAAACAAAAAGGATTGCTGTTGTAAGAATTCATGTTGAGAGGGCAATTCAAAGGCTGAAAGGCTACAAAATTTTACAGGGTATTTTTTTTCAATACCACTGGTCCCAGTTGCTGACCAAACTTCCTTTGTTTGTGCCACCCATTGCAATTTAATGAAGCTTGTGGTAAAGTTATGCAATCCTTACAAACCTAGTACTGCCTTACTTGCATAAGTTTTTCAGGTGTTTAATATCATGATAATTCATTATGTTGCTTGAGAAGAACAGTGCAACACCTATTGGCCGTGTGATTCACCATTGTTTTGATTGATTCATTTCACAATTCAGGAGTGATTTAGGAACAGCAAAACTTAAGACAGCATTAAAGTTTAGCTCGAAGCGAACCGCGTTTAACTCTAGTAAGCACAATTTCAAGAATGAATGAATGAATGAATGAATGAATGAATGAACGAACGAATGAATGAATGAATGAATGAATGAATGAATGAATGAATGAATGAATGAATGAATGAATGAATGAATGAATGAATGAATGAATGAATGAATGAATGAATGAATGAATGAATGAATGAATGAATGAATGAATGAATGAATAAATGAAATTCTTATAAACCGCACATATCATCAAGTTTCATGGCGGTTTACAATTCTATGGGGTGAGATTGGACGTCAGCATTCGTCCATATTGGATCTCACCCACCCACCCACCCACCAACTCAACCCAAGCATGAGTGTGAAAGATAGAAGGCCAGACCACAACA